>NC_133663.1:202994263-203175794 GCF_037893015.1 Macrotis lagotis
GTGCATTCGGGTGAGAATGCTAGCAGGACAACTAGCAGAGCTGTTTATTGATAGTATCAAACAGTTCTTTATAGCAGAAAGCCACAAAATTAGCACACATGATAAAAATGAAGTAACTAATTTGGGCAGGATGTAACGCAGGTCAAAAAATTTGGAAAACAAGAAGTGAGGCCACAATTGATGCAGTTGTGTTATCAAATCAGAGTTCTGTGGAAAGCCTTCAACTCAAGGATCACCAGAGATTAGGTTTTTTTAGTCATAACTGACCTTCTAACCCAAACTCAGTCGAGCAGCTCTCAACAGTAATATATTTGTCCTCCATTTTCTTTTCTTTTTTTTTTTTTTTTTAGGTTTTTGTAAGGCAAATGGGGTTAAGTGGCTTGTCCAAGGCCACACAGCTAGGTAATTATTAAGTGCCTGTGGCCAGATTTGAACTCAGGTACTCCTGACTCCAGGGCCAGTGCTCTATCCAGTGAGCCACCTAGCTGGCCTGTCCTTCATTTTCAAAAAAGACCATGGCATCAAGGAGGTGATCCCAAGACAAGCACATGAAATGTATTTGAATGAGCGTTGTGCTAAGTCACTGGCCTCATTTTCTCCTCCAGAACCATCTAGGTCCAGTGGTCTGACATGAATCAGGGCAACTGGAGATGGCCCTGCATGTGAGGCAATCAGAGTTAAGTGACTTGCCCAAGGTCATACAACTAGTAAAGCTGTCAAGTGTCTGAGGTCAAATTAGAACTCCTGCCCTCCTGACTCCAAGACTTGTGCTCTATCCATTGTACCACCTTAAGATAAAAAATATTTAAGGATTCCTTGAAGAATATCTTAAGAAATTCTGATGGTACAGTTTTAAAAGAATTATTTGTTCTTTTCTATGATGTAATTTTAATTTTAAAAAATTAAATAAAAGCATCATGTTTTTCAGGAAAATGTTTGAACCCTAGTACAGGTTGCATTACACTGAAAAAAACTGCTACTCTTTAAGGTAACTTTTGATTACCAAGTGATTAATTTTGGAAGAGTCATATCATATTTGGACTTCATATACAAATGGGTTTCAGGATTAAATAGCATAATTTCTTCAGTATTGGATAGCATGGACTTCCAGCCAAAATGGTGGAGAGAAGCCAAATACTGTTATAAGTTCTTCTGGATTTCCCTCAGTGCCAATATGAAACAGTCCTCTTAACAGATTTTGGATCAGATAGAACAAATCAAAGAACAAAGAAGAACATCCTTGAGCAAGATCTGTCATGGGGAGAGGGGCCGGTCCAGGGCAAAGAGAAGAGGCTCAGAGCACCTGTGGCAGGGTGAGAACTGTGGCAGAAGCTTTTATGGTGTGTTCAGTGAGCAGACTGGGGCAACTGCAGCATGGCTGCACAGTACACCCAACCAGTCAACTCGACTGGGCTGGATGGTGACTCAAACCATGAGCCCCCAGGATTCCCAGAGGAACCCTCAGTATTTCTCTTGTTTGCTTAGCCTCAGGTGTGGAAGCACTGGGTGTGGAAAGGAGACTTCGCCAGCACTGATTATCCAGAGAGATTCTCTGGCATTTCTAACCCTGACAGCCTAGTCTAGTGATTGGGTTGCAGAAGGACAGGTCAGATCCAGACCCAGGTAAAGGAAGTGGGTGACTAATACCTCCCCCCAGCACAAACAATCTAGAGCATATTATAGAAAAGCAGGCCAGTGGAGAAACAAGGTATGTTAGAAAAGGTAAGCAAGTCTGGGGAAACAATCAATGGAGGAGATGCATAGCTAGACAAAGGTTGTGGCTGAGGCATCTACTCCATAGTCTTGTTAAGTCCAAATCCAGTTGAAGTTCTACACCATGTCTAAGGATGTTCTTAATAGACCCAATTACCCTAAGGTCAAGTATTCGCCATTGCTTCTCCCAGTCATATCAAAGAATTCTTCTCCCACCATGCATACTTTTTTGTCCCAAAAAATGCTAAACAAATTGCGAGCCACTATTCATGCAAGAACAATTTAGTTGGGGGTATTTTGTCATCCCCTATAAAATCACTATCACTGTGCTGGGGAATATCAGCAGCATGTCTCTTGACCCATACCTTGGATCTTACTTTTAAATCAGTGCTGCTAAATCTACCACTTTGGGTGCTGATTGAAGGTGGTAATGATATCTGTTCTCATTGTTATTTAAAGTAGGTAGAAATCAACAACTGAACTATTGGGGAGTCCAGAGAGCACACTATTGTTTCTGGACATATACTTTGCAAAATGACTTCAATCTTTCGTACATAATATGAATCTATTATTCCCCCCAAAACATGTATCCTCTACAGTCCGACTAGATCTGGACAATGTGTCCAAAATGGCTGAATGGAATTTTTACCCTAATCCCTCTAGAGAACAGGGTATGTAAGTCATAACCAGCAGACCCTGGGCCCTACTCAGCATGTGGATAGTAAGGCCACTACTGTAATATTGTGTTCTTCAATCTCTGCATTCTTCTCTGATTATTGCCCTAAGTGGGTCAATACATCTTTGAGAGGTCAGTTATTGAGTTGTTACAGAACCTCAAATAAATTTTCTTTCCAATGAAGATATGAATTATTACCTAAATTTCCAAGTTTTTCTTTAAATAACTCATTCTTTCTTTCTATTAATCCTGTTGCCTGAGGGTGGTAAGATATATACTGTATTGCTCAATATTTTGTCCCTTAAAATGTGTATCATTATCACTTTGTTGAATTAGGGGTATCCATAAAACAAGATAATTATATCTATTGTTTAATAAGTATTATTTGGTATAGCATTCCTATACAGACAGACCACTAGCACACCAAAATCTACAAAGATGTACATATATCTACATTTTATATCAGAGAAGAGTGAACCTACATAATCTGACAAAGATGAGCAGGTAATTTTCGTCCTGCTAGTTCACCCTTATTGACATGGAGAATCGATTGCTCCTTTTCCATCTGACAAACAGAGCATTCAGTTTGCATTTGTTTCAAAAATGAAGGCAGAAGAGAAATTCCCTGATCTACATCTGTATAAGACTTGGATGCTGAGGTGTGCCACTTGTTTGTGCACTCATTGAGCTAATGTATAATCTTCACTGTCCTCTTGTTGAAATATGGTTATTTTTCTAGTTGGTCCACATGGGCCTTATGCTAACAATCTGGTGTATCTGCAGTGCTGTGAGCATCTACATAATAAAATGAGATGTTAGTAATATGTGAACATTTCCATATATCTTGCCACAATTCTTTACCCCATACATTTTTCCTGGGAATTTGCCAATTGTTTCCTTTCCATATAGGCATCCACATAGTCAAACAATTAGCTATGGTCCATAAATCAGGAACGATAAAGTATTCTTTTCCTTGTTCAGTTTTAATAGCTACATGAATGGCTATTAATTCTGCTAATTGACTGCTTCCTCCCTATCTGGTATTTTCCAAAGTCACTGAAGTTGTACTGCTTTTCAATGCCTCACCTGACCTACATACTTAGTTGACCCCTCAGTAAACAAGGCATGTTTCTTTTTTTTTCTTTATTCAAGCAGTCACTAATGAATTTGCAATTGTTTTGATTGTGGCACCTCATTTTGAGCCACTCTCATTTCTGAAATCTTTCCATATAATGGAGAAATTCCAGACTAACCAGTTTTAGCTCAATTTTGAATATACCACTTCCAATTAATAATACTAGTTTCTTGAGCATGTCCAATTTTATGAAAAGAAAGTGTACTCATTATTCACTTCGCAATGGGAATTTTTGGCCACAAAAATCACCTCATGCCCTATGGCCACTTATTCTGTTTCAACTAATGCCCAATAGGCAGCTAAGAGCTGCTGTTTAAAGGGAGAGCAAATTGCCCTTGCCTCGGGCAATTGCCTTGTTCAGAAAGAAGCCAAGGGGCACTTTTTTCCCTTGTTTTTTCCACAAGCTCCAGTCTGCATAACCTTCCTGAGTAGAGACTTGCAATTCAAGGGCAGTTTGAACAACCTCTGCTTCTTCAAAAGTCTTTTTTTCCTCTTGTCCCCAACTAAACTCATGCTTCTTCCTAGTAACCCAATATAATGGGCATAATATTTGTCCTAGATAGGGGATATGAGTTGTCCAGTACTCACATAATCCTATAAATTTTTGTGCCTCAATCTTATGAGTAGAGGATAGAAAAATCTAGAATTTTCTGCTTAGCTTTGGGGAGTATTTCTCTACGTCCTCTATTCCAACATACTCCATTAGCCCTTGTAACTACTCTTCTACAATGTCTTGATCCATAACATCAGTGCAATGAGTTTATTTGTACTCCAACAGTTTTTAATTCATCTAAGGTGCCCAGCCACTATACTATGGCAAATTTTGGATTATGTATATAGCCCAATGGTCTTCCCAAATTGGTTCCACTGGGAGTTGTCTGCGGAAATAATAAAAGAAGCATTAATTACATCTATCAATGTATACCAAGTCCTAGATACTTTTGCATGTGTTGAATCAGAGTAATGGTGCAGGGAACTGCAACAAATAAAGGAGGAGTTACCTTATTTAACTGCAGTCATCCTCCAAGTCCAATTTGATTTACATACAGGCCACAAAGGATTATTTCAGTCAGTGGTGACAGAAGTTAACACTCCTGCTTGCACCTGGTCTTTAATAGTGACAGTAATCTCTGATTGTCCTTCAGGTACAGGGGGATGACAATGTCACTGGGGCATTTTTACTTTTCCTACTGACACAGTCTTAATGATCAGAATAGAACTGCAAATTGATAGTGTCTATCAGCTAACTGCAAAGTCATTGTATTTAACATATCAGACCCAATTATATACTCAGGAATGGGTACAATCACTACTGTATATTCCCTATAGGGTAACTGTCCAATCTTAATTGGCAATACTACTTGTCTAGTAAGTATCTTTTCCTCCTAATTCTGTAATTATCATAGATCTCCCTTGTTTAAATTTGTTAGGGTTCCCATAAATTAAAGAAGCCTCTGCTCCAGTGTCAATTAATGCTTCAGTCACAGTAATGGAACCATTTTTCCAATAAATAATACTAGTGATGTTTGTAATCTCTTCACTTTATTACTCTCATTTGCACTGGAACTTGACCTTTTTACCAATCTCCCTTCATGTGTTAGAGTCTAAGATAAATATCTTCAGGAGGAGATGCAGTAGGTGCTTGCCATAGCTTCCTCACTTGGAAATTCCCCAACTTCTTTTCTTTATATAACTTTTTTAACTCACTAGTGCGTTGTTCATCTGTTCTTGCTGGTTCTACCCCTCCCAAAGCAATGCAGTAAATAAGTCTTTCTGGTACATCTTCCCTATCTCAGAGCTCTCTTCTCCATTTCTTTACCTCTCCCAATTTACTGGCATACCTAAGGGGGGGGAGGGTGGTACTTCCCACTCTCCCAGGTCTCCTAGCTGTGAAATTTTCTCTAATACCACATTCAGAGGTTTTCTAATTTCTAATCTCATTTCTTTCCCTTTTTCAATGAGGATTTCTTTGAAACACTTGGTAACATTTAGAGGCTCAATTGTGTTAAGGAACAGGGGAGATCCTGCCAACCGGATATTTCTTGCTCTTTTCTTTTAACTTCCTCTGACTTTTTTTCTTCCCAAGACTTTTTTTTTTCAGTCTTTAATATTTATTCTCATTTTGTACAAATAATGTTATTTTTACATTAATAAAATATTCTTGTTTAAGAGTAAACTAAATACTCCCTCCCCACATAAATATAGACTTGCTTGAGCGATAAAATAAAGGGGAGAGAAAAAATTGAAATTAAAAAATAATAATAATTGTAGGTATGGCCAGGTGGCACAATAGACAGAGCACCAGCCTGGAGCCACGAGCACCTGAGCCCACATCCAGGCCTGTAGACCCAACAATCACCCAGCCATGTGACATGCAAGACACGCCAAACCCACTGCCCTGCAAAAACCAAGAAAAGGAAAAAAAAAAAGACCCAAAATAAAATAAAATAGTAATAATAGTAGGGGTGGCTGGGTGGCAGACAGAGCATTGCCCCTTCAGCCAGGAACACCCGGGTCCAAATCCAGCCTCAGACACCCAAGGATCACCCTGCTATGCGGCCCCAGGCAGGCCACCCAGCCCCATTTGCCCTGTACCCCCCAAAAAATAATAATAATAAAAAATGTGCTTCAGTCTTTGTTCCAACACCAACAACTCTGTCATGGTTGGATCACATTCTTTATGGTAAGTCCATTGCAAAAAGTTACTTCCATATATTTCCACCATTGCCATTGCTGATCGCAACTCCCTCCTTTCATATTTCTCTACTCCCATGTACTATATTTTCTCTCTTCTTTCACTCTGACTCTGCCGTAGGGTAGCTGAGTGGCACAGCAGACAGATCCCTGGTCCTGGGGCCAAGAAGCCCTGAGCCCCCATACCACCCCTTAGGCCCAGCATCCACCTGGCCCTATGGTCCCAGAAAGACCATCCAATCACAGCCCCTTGCAAGAAGTAAAAAAGAAAATGTGTTATATCTGACCACTCTCCCCCCATGGTCCATCCTCTCCTCCTTCATTCACATCCCCACCCCTTCCCCCTGTCCCCCCTCCTTCTTACTCCAGATGCCTATACCCATTTAGTATACATGCTGTTTCCTCTCCTAGCCACCTCTGATGAGAGCAAAGATTCCCTCATTCCCCCTTGCCTCCCCTCCCTTCCATATCATTGAAATAGCTCATTGTAATAAAGAAAAATCTTATTATATAAATATCTTGGCCTATTCCCCCTCTCCTTTTTCTTTCTCCCATTACATTTCCCTTTTTTTTCTTATTGACTCCATTTTTACACCATATTTTATCTTCGAATTCAGCTTTCTCCTGTGCTTCAACTATAAAAGCTCCCTCTACCTGCTCTATTAACTGAGAAGGTTCATATGGGTATTATCAGTGTTATTTTTTCTATGCAGGAATACATGCAGTTCATCATCATTAAGTACCTCATATTTTCCCCCCTCTCCTCCACTCTCTATGCTTCACCTGAGTCCTGTATCTGAAGATCAAATCTTCTGTTCAGCTCTGGACATTCCAAAAGGAACATTTGAAATTCCCCTGGTTCATTGAAAGTCCATCTTTTTCCCTGGAAGAGGACATTCAGCCTTGGTGGGTAGTTCATTCTTGGCTTCATTCTAAGCTCTTTTGCCTTCCGGTATATTGTATTCCAAGCCCTACACGCTTCCAATGTAGCTGCTGCTAAGTCCTGTGTGATCCTGACTGCAGCTCCACGATATTTGAACTGTGTCCTTCTGGCTGCTTGTAATATTTTCTCTTTGACTTGGGAGTTCTGGAACTTGGCTATAACATTCCTAGGGGTTGGTTTTTTGGGATCTCTTTCTCAGGGGGATCGGTGGATTCTCTCCATTTCTATTTTGCCCTCTGCTTCTAGAATATCAGGGCAATTTTCCTGTAGTAATTCTTTGAAAATGATGTCAAGGCTCTTTTCCTGATCATGACTTTCAGATATTCCAATAATATGTATATGTATATGTATATGTATATGTATATGTATATGTATATGTATATGTATATGTATATGTATATGTATATGTATATGTATGTGTATATGTATATGTATATGTATATGTATATGTATATGTATATGTATATGTATATGTATATGTATATGTATATGTATATGTATGTATCACAAATAAGATATGGCAGCAAGAGATAGAAAGAGAAATCCTACTAAAAAATAACTGAAAACAATATAAAATACTTGGGAGTCTACCTTCCAAGGCAGACTCAGAAACTTTATGCAAACCACTGTAAAACACTTTTCACACAAATAAAATTAAATCTCAATAACTGGGCAAATATCAATTGCTCATGAGTATACTGAAGCAAATATAATAAAACTGACAATTCTACCTTTATTAAATTGCTGGTTTAGTGTCTTACCAATCAAATTTCCAAAAAATTACTTTAGTATACTAGAAATAATAATAACTAAATTCATATGGAATAACAAAATGTCAAGAATGCCAAGGGAATTAATGAAAAAAACAAATGCAAAGGAAGGCAACCTAGCCATACCAGAGGAAAAATTATATTATAAAGCACCCATTATGCCCATTTGGTGTTCCTCAAAGTTGTTTTAGCATTTCTTTAATCAAAAGCGTCTATAGAAAAGTTATAGATAGTTTTGATTTCTTCATGTGAAAACTGTTCATATCCTTTTGACCATTTATCATTTGGGGAATGACTTGTATTACATCCCATTTTAACTAATGTGAATATGCATTTTCATACACTTAAATATGCTCCTGAATTTATGTTAATTCCAAACCCAAAATTCATTTAAATTTATTTTAAAATGCTCAACTTTCTTGGTGAAGCAAAATATTTAGAATATGATGATTTTCATTTAGATTGTGCCTTGAAGGTAAATACTATTCACTGAAAAATGTGCATAATACTGAGGAGAATTTTTATCCAGTTTTTGAAATGATCTTATTGAAGCACCTCAAGAATTTATTTAAAACAACAGAAAGTGCTATATTCCTCAATTTGTTATGTGGGAAAACTATATTGGTATTTTAAAAACATCTTTAAGGTCAAAAAGAATCTTTAACTCTCTGATTAAAATATTTATTACCTAATTCAAAGCATAGTGTATTCTATAATTCAGTCCTGGTACATAAAAACTATGGGAAGAGGAAAGGTGAAATTTATTCACATCTTTTTTCTTTAGCCTGACAAGTAGGCCTTTGTATTGATAATTAAATAAAGAAACTGATAAATAAATAAAGTCTTTTACTTAAATTGATATAAATCTTATGTCAATATAGTAAACACATGAAAATTCTTTTCAAAGTTTACCTGATATGGGCTTTGGTAGAAAATTACTCATATTTGATGTTAGGCAATAATCAAATAAACTTCAGTCCTTTGACAAGAATAGGGATAAATTAATGAAAAATTTATTCATTTTGTTTAACTAGAATCATTCAGAGAGGTAAGGGAGAAGTGGAAGGAGAAATATAACTATTAACTTGTTTGTTATTTTTTTCTATCATTCACCATTTCAAAATTACCTGGTATAGTTTTTGGGTCATTAGAACACACTTCATCAATCAAAGAAGTCAAGAAGAGGAATATTCAATTTTAAAACAAACCACTGGGCACAATCATTTTTGCCTACATGGGCTTCTGGCAAATCATTTGAACATGGTTTATCAGATGAATGACATTTTTGGAGACAGACAAAGAATTTGTTAATTTTATATAAGTGGAATACAAATGATGACTGCAGTTTTTTAACCATTCAATTTTACGGAATAATTTGGGTATATGATACTGTTTTCTTTTTTCACCATAAATATCATTCACTTCTATATTTTCTTGACAACTGTAAATATAGAGTCTATTTATCTGTGTTTAGAGAGTTCAGATTTGGGTGCATGAAAAAGAAACATTTTCATGATAAAACAACACAGAATGTCTAAAATTATTTTCTCTCCACAGATCATTTAAGGAGTAATATGAACTTCACTATTTGTAAGCTAAAAAGGAAGAAATTGATTTTGCAGGAAACAATCTAACATTTTCTTATCATGAAATACATAAGTGTATGCCAGTCATTTTGACCAGATGTTACTAATAAAGCTCTAAGACAAAATATATGAAATTATAAAATTCTAGCCATACCAGATCTCAAACTATATTATAAAGCAATAATTATCAAAAAATGTGGAACTGGCTAAGAAATAGAGCAGTAAATCAGTGGAGCAGATAAAGTGCACAATTCATTGTAGTAAATAACAATAAAAATCTAGTATATAATAACTCCAAACATCCAAACTTTGAGGACAAAAACTCATTATTTTATAAAACCTTCTGGG
The DNA here is from genome assembly GCF_037893015.1 of Macrotis lagotis. Classification (NCBI taxonomy): domain Eukaryota; kingdom Metazoa; phylum Chordata; class Mammalia; order Peramelemorphia; family Peramelidae; genus Macrotis; species Macrotis lagotis. The sequence goes on from NC_133663.1 coordinate 203,004,129, forward strand.
AAAACTACAAAATAGTACTGCAGAAATTACATATAAACCTATATCTCACACCATATACCAAGATAAGTTCAAAATGTCCATATAGGTTAGAAATTAGATGTGATATAAGCAAAGTAAGTGTTCATGGAATATTTTTACATATCAGATTTTTTATAAGAGAAGAATTTAGCACCATACAAGAAATAGAGAGTATTATACAATTAAAAATATAATTTGTATATTAAAGTTTTTCCACAAAAAAACAATGCAATCAAAATTATAAGGAAAGCAGAAAACTGGAGATTTGACAAGGTTTAATTTCTCAGATATATGTTCATCTTTTGATAAATGGTCTATGTATATGATTAGGCAGTTTTCATGCATTTGAGATCTAAGTGATCTATAACCCTATGAAAAAATGTTTTAAATTACTATTGCTTTGAGAAATGCAAATAAAAATAGCTCTAATGTACCTCACCATACCCATCATATTGGCTAATATGACAATAAAGAAAAATGATAAATGTTGGAGGGCTCTTTTGGTAGACTTGTGAACAGATTCAACTGTTCTACAGGGCAATTTATAACTGTGTCCAACGTGTAAGCAAATTGTTGATAACATTTGATCTGCAATACCACTACTAGTTCTGTATTACAAAGATATCCAAAAAAGGGGACTGAGGAGGACCTAGATTTACAAGAATATTTATACCAATTCTTTTTCTGGCAGTTAAGAATTGGAACTATGTCTATCAAATGGGTAATGACTTATCAAGATGTGTTATATTATTGATTGAATATTACTGTAATATAATAAAAAACCCATGTTTTCAGAAAAACTTAGCAAGACTTACATGAATTAATACAAAGTGAAGTGAGCAGAACCAGAAGAACATTGTTCACAGTGAAAGCTATTTTACAGTGAAGGACTATGAATGATATAGCTATTTTTAATAGTACAGTGATTCAGCACAATACCAAAGGATTTATGATGAAAGATTCTATCCATTTTCAGAGGGGAGAAAAAACACATATTGTCTGAATATAGTCTGAAGCACACTGTTTTTCTGTTTGTTCCTCCTTTTTCTTTTCTCTCCTTTCTTTCAATCTTTTTGTTCAAATATTCTTGTGCAAAATTATTAATATAGATTTATTTTACATGATTGCATATACATAACCTATATTAGATTGCTTACTGTCCACATAAGGAGGAGAGGAAAGGAGGGATGGAGAGAATTTGGAATTCAAAACTTTATAAACAATATTTTTTAAATTATTTTATTCTGTAATTGAGGGAAATAAAATGTTAAAATGATTCTAAATCTTTGAGTATCATAGAGATTCTAAATCATCTAGATCATTGAGAATCATAATAATAAAAATCATGTTCTATAAGGTAAATGTGATACTTTGTTATGGAACTGGACAAATAGATAAATTTAGCAGAACTTCCATTTTTATTTTATTGACTCAGCCTACTTAGGAACAATTAATATTTATCTATTTGTTTAGATCTGACTTTATTTGTAAAAATAATTATTTGTAATTATATTCATATAGTTCCTAGGTTTGATATAACAAGTATTTAACAGATAATTCATTTTGTCCACAGGTGTCTAAAGTATCTCTTACTGCTGACTTTCTTGGCCAAATAAAAAGAAAAATGCTGAAAATATATATGGATTTATTTTCTATCTTACAGCTTTGTTAAATGATTAACAAAATGTTAGTTTTCTGTTGATTCTTTAGAATTCAATAAGAATAATTCAATTATATTACCTAAAGAATGAGAGTTTGTTTCCTCACTGCATGTTCTAATTTTTTCATTTCTTTTTTTCTTATTATAATACCTAGCCTTTTTAGTACAATATTGAATAATAATAATGATAATAGGCATCTTTGCTTGACCTCAGATTTTGTTGAAAATCTTTCTAATTCATTTCCATTACAACTATTGCTTACTGATTATTTTAGATAGAAACTACTTTTGGTTATAAGATTAGAACCATTTAGTCCCATGCTCTATAATGCTTTTAATGGGAATGGATAAAGGCTGTAAAAGACTTTTTCTGCATCTAGTTATTTAATCATTTCATTTCTCTTGGTTTTGATAATGATGTGGTAAATTATACTGATAGTTTTCCTAATATTGAACCAGGCATGCATTCCTGTTATAAATTCTATCTGGTCATAGTTTATGGCAGCACATTGCTGCAGTGAAAAAGATGATAATATTTTTATTTAAATTTTTGCATTAATAATGATAAGGACATTGGTGTATAATTTTCTTTTTCTGTGCTGGGTGGATCATATTTAGAGCACCTTTGTGTAACAAGGAATTTGGAAAGACGATTTTTTGTGCACCTTTTCAGATGTTTTATATAGTATTGAAATTGATTATTCTTAATATTATTGAATGCTATTTCATTTTATTTTTTTCAATTACATGCAAAGAGAGTTTTCAACATTCATCTTTTTTGAACATTTTGAGTTCTACATTTTTCTATGTCCTTCCCTTACCTACCACTTCCACATGATAGCAACTAATCTGATATAGGTTGTATATGTGTAAGATATTTCCATATTAATCATGTTGTGAAAGCAAAATTTTTTAATAAAACAGCAAAAATTTTTAATAAAACATGAGAAAAACATTAAAAGGTGGATATAATATGCTTTAATCTAGATTAAGACTCCATAGTTTTTCCTTTATGTAGATGTAGATGACATTTTTCATAGCAAGTCTATATGTATTGTCCTTGATCACTGAACTGCCATAAAAAAAAAGTTGTCATTCATATCTGATCACCTAAACTTTTTGCTGTTTATGTGGACAATGCTCACTTCACTCAATCAATTCATTTTTGTCTTTACAGGCTTTTCTGAAGGCTGTCCACTCATGGTTTCTTAAAGAACAATAGAACTCCATCACATTATTATACCATAATTTGTTCAACCATTCTTCAATTGATGAGCATATCCTCAATTTCCAATTCTTTGCCACTTCAAAAATAACTGTTATAAATATTTTTATGATATATTTGGAATATACATCCATTAGTTGTATCATTGATTCAAAGGGAATGTACAGTTTTGTTGCTCTTTGAGCATAGTTCTAAATTACTTTCCACAATAGTTGACTTAGTTCACAATTGCACCAACAGGGCATTAGTAACCCAGTTTTCCTGCATCATATCCAATATTGATCATTTACCTTTTTAAAACAATTTTTAGCCAAGCTGATAGGCATGAGATAATACCTCAGAATTTTTATTTCTCTAATTAATAATGATTTAGAGAATTTCTTCATATGACTATAGATACCTTTAAATTTTTTTCATCTAAAAACTATCAGTTCATATCCATTGACCATTAATCAGTTGGGATGATATGTATTCTTACACATTTATTTCAGTTCTCTATTATTTGAGAAATGAGTCTTCATCAAAAGCACTACTATTAAATTTTCTCAGCTTTCTAAATCCTTCTAATCTTGGTTATATTTGTTTAATTTGTACAAAAGCTCTTTATTGTAATTAATTTAAATTTAATTTAATTTAATAAGTTTATTAAATTAAATTTATTTTAATTTAAAATTATTTATTTTGCATTTTATGGTGTTCTATATCTCTTATTTGGTCATAAAGTCATTCTATCTATATAGGTCTGATAGATAAATTATTCCTTGTTCTTCTAATTATCTTATGATATCACCCTTTCTGTCTAAATTTGTACCACTACACTAGGTGGTGCAATGGATAGAGCACTGATCCAGGAATCAGGAAGATCTGAGTTCAGATATGACCTCAGACACTTAATAATTGCCTAGCTGTGTGACCTTGGGCAAGTCACTTAACCCCATTGCCTTAAATAAAAATTAAAAGAAAAATCCTGTACTCATTTTGACCTTATCATGGTCTACATCAGAATTCTGATTCTGATCAAGACCATATGCTCATTCCCCAACCCAAGGTCCCCATCACCTTTGCATGAGCTTGGTTGTCTTTGTATGTGCCAAATACTCCTTCTAGAAACTAGTCATTCCTGGAAGTTGAATACTGGGAAGATTGGCTACCCACCCAGAGATTCACGCTTAATTAATTTCAGAACTTTGCCCATGAGCCTTCCCAGGTCATACATGTATTCTGTCCAGGTCATGCATGTACTCTTCACGTGTCCTTAGGCTTATATAAGCCTTTTGGCAGTGTGCTACCTTTGTCTGGGACTCCTTAAAAGTCCCTAGCATTGAGCAGCCCCTCAGAGTTTTACCATGGAAAGGACACTCTGCCTGGAGCTTTTCCTGATTGGGACTGTGAAGGCTCTTACTCCCCAGTCACTGTTGTTTCAGATGTTGAAGCTCCCCCAATTGGTGATGTTTTCTTTTAATCTCTATGTTTATGTAGGCTTTTCAATTCTTTTTATTATATTGGGACTTAATGGTTACTTTTGCTGTAAAATTGATTTATTTCTACCTGTTTTATAATCATTTATTAAATATATTCTTTTTAGTTTTGTTGGTGTGAACATGTCATTTTGTAGGAGCGAATCAAAGCCAAAACTCCTCAATCAGACAACATCTAGTTTCTATTAGGCTGGTTTTCAGTTTTCCCAACTGTTTTGGGGAAATCCAGCCCAGAAGCTGCATTCTTTGGGTTTGTCAAATAGTAAATTGCTAAAGACATTTACTACTCTTTCTTTTATGCCTATTCTATTCCTCTGGTTTTCCATTCTGTTTCTTAGGCTGTAACAGACAATTTTTTATGACTGCTATGTTATAATATATAATATTAGATCTGAGAGGCTAGGTTACTTTCCTTTGAATTTTTTTCATTAATTCCCTTGATATTCTTGACATTTTTTCCTCCAGTGAATTTTATTATTATTTTCTCTAGCTCTAAAAACACTTTTTTGGTAAATTGACTCATAGGTAGAAATGACAGTTTTATTCTATAATTTTACAATTATTTAGAACTGACTTTATTTGTGTAAAAAAGTGTTTTGTAATTGTTTCATATAGCTTCTTAGCAAGTAGACTTCCAATTGTTTTATAATGTTTAATGAAATTTGTATTTCTCTTGCTGTTAGGTCTTTATTGACATTATATAGGAATGCTGATGATTTAAATGAGTTTATTTTATAATCTACACCTTTGCTAAAATTGTTATTTCAAGTAGTTGATTTTCTAGGGGTCTCATCACATCATCTTCAAATACTGAAAGATTTGTTTCCTCATTGCCTATGCTAATTACTTCAATTACTTTTTTCTTCTCTTATTGCTAAAGCTATCATTTCTAATATAATATTGAATAATTGTGATGATAATAGGTTTCTTTTTTCACCCCTGATCTTACTGGAAATGTTTTGACTTATTCATATTGCATATAATGCTTGTGGATGATTTTATTGATTTGGGATTTTTTTCTGTAGATCATTATACTTTTAATTTTATTTCTTTTTTCACATCACTACAATAGTATTGTAAAAGTAAACATAATGCCCCTCCCCTCATAAAGATAGAGAAAGTTCAAGAAAAGTCAAGTGAGAGAAAAGCAACAGTGTGCTTCAGTCATTATTCAGATACCATCAGATCTGTCTTTGGAATGAATTGCATTCTTGATCATAAGTCCATCAGAGAAGTTGCTTCAATATTTTTCCCAGAGATGCTATTGCTAGCTGTATTTCTCTATATCCTATTCCTTCCCACCCACCTGTATTCTATTATCTCTCTCCTTTCACTCTATCCCTCCTCAAAAGTGTGTTGTATCTAACTATCCTCTCCCACAATCTTCCCTCTTTTCTACCACCTACATCCTCCTCCCCTCTCCTTGTCCCCTTTCTCCCATCCCTTTCCTCTCCTTTTTTCCTCTGGGGTAAGATAGATTTCTGTACTCTATTGTGAATGTTATTTCCTCTCTGAACCACTTCTGATGAGAATGAAGGCTCACTATCCCCACTCACCTCCCCCCTCTTCCATTCCATTGCAAAAACTTTTTCTTGCCTCTTTTACATTAAAAACTTTAACCTATTCTACCTCTCCTTTTTATTTCTTCCAGTACATTCCTTTCTCATCCATTACCTACATCTTTATAATATATATATATATATATATATATATATATATATCTTCATATTCATCTCCCTCCTGTGCTTTGTCTATGTTTACTCCTTCTAACTGCCCTAATAAATGAGAAGGTTATGAGATGTCAGCATCATCCTTCCAGGGAGGAATATAAACAGTAAAACTTTATTGTCTCTCATAATTTGCCCTTCCCTTCCACCCTCTCTATGCTTCACCCAAGTCCTGTACTTGAAGATCAAATTTTCTGTTTAGCTCTGGTCATTTCAACACGAAATTGAAAATTCCCTGTTTCATTGAATATCCATCTTTGTCCCTCTAAAAAATGAATGTTCAGTTTTTCTGGATAGTTGATTCTTGGTTTAATCCAAGCTCTTTTGTCTTCCACTATACCATATCGCAAGCCCTACAAGCCCAGGATTTAGACACTGCTAAATCCTGTGCAATCCTGACAATAGTTTCATTATATTTTAATTGTTTCTTTCTGCCAGCTTGTAATATTTTCTCCTTGACTTGTGAGTTCTGGAATTTGACTAAAATATTCCTGGGAGTTTTTATTTTGGTATCTTTTCAAGAGGTGATTGGTGGATTCCCTCTGAGTTGCTCCTGCTCTGCTTCTTTAGGGCAATTTTCATGGAGAATTTCTTGAAAAATGAAGTCTAGGCTCTTTTTCCTGGGCATGACATTCAGATAGCCTAATAATTTTTTAAATTCTCTCTCTTGTTTCTGTTTTCTAGATCAGTTGTTTTTCCAATGAATTATTTTGCATTTTCTTTTAGTTTTTCATTATTTTGGTTTTGTTTTTATCATTTTGTGATTTCTCACAGTCATCAGCTTTGCTTTTCTCCATTCTCCAGTCTAAGAAATTATTCTCTTCAGAGAGCTTTTGTATCTCCTTTTCCACTTGGTCAATCCTTCTTTATAAGACATTCTTTTTCTCATTCACCTTTTGGACAACTTTGTTTCTATTTGACCCAAACTGGTTTTTAAGATACTGTTTTCTTCAGTTTTTTTGGTATCTCTGTCACCAAGCTGATGACCTTATCTACCAGCCATTTCTCTTTCCAATTTTCCTCTACCTACCTTACTTGATTTTCAAAATCTTTTTTTGAGCTCTTCCATAACCTGAGACTAATTCATATTTTTCTTGGAGGTTTTGGATACAGAAGCTTTGACTTTGTCATCTTCTGAGAGTGTATTTTGATTCTCCATGGCTCCAAAGTAATTGTCTATGGTTGTTATTTTTCTTATGTTTTTTGGTCATTTCCCCAACCTTTGACTTAATTTTAACTCTCTGTTAAGGTGGAGCTCTGTTTCTACAGTGAAGGATGCACTTTCCCAAGTTTTTGAGGGTTCTTGAAGCTATTATCAGCCCCTTCAGGGACCCCAATTCCTTCAAGGTCTTATGAGAGGCTCTGACTGCTTTCTTGACCTGTGCTCTGGTCTGTGGGTGATCACAAGCACTCCCCTCTGCCCTGGAACTGTGAGGAAGGTTCCTGCTCTGCTATGAAAGTATGGGGTCCCAGACTGCAATCTGGATCTAAGTATGAGCAAAGCAAAAGTTTCCTTGGAATTGTGGAGAGACCACATCAGTCTCCCCCAACCCCATTACCATCTGTGGGCTGAGTGCTCTGGAAAGAGCTGCTAGGTGGCTCTTCAGACTTGCTTGTAATTCCCAGGGCTAGGTGAGAACTGAGGCCTGCATGGGTCTGTGTCCTATGCTCACTCTGGTGTGGCAGAGTCATCCCACTGAATTTCCAAGTTGTCCTTGGCAATCCCTGGGCTTAGAGTCTGGAAACCACCCTGCTGCCATGGACCCAGGCACCACCAGGGACCCAGGTGCCCCACAGCTTATTACTGGATGGTTGGAGCCAGTTTACTTCAGCAGCCAGTGTGGCCCGGGCTCCACTGACTCTTTTTAATCATGGAACAAACTCTTTCCACAGATCTTCCAAGTTGTTTTAGGTCAGAAAATTGCTTCAATCAGTCTTTCTGTGCATTCTGTCATTCTATAGCTTGGTTAAAGTCATAATTTAAGGGCATTTGTGTGGTCTGGGGGTAAGCTTTTGGAATTTCCTTCAGTCCACCATCTTGGCTCCTTGCTGATAGTTTTAAATAAATACTGTTTTTTTTATTTAAATTCCACAGTTGATTCTATGGATATCAATGGTATTTTCCATCAAAAGTCTTTAAAACTGTCTTTGATTAAAATGAACAAGTCCATCATGGTTGATCATCAACCCATGTTATTGTTAGTATGTATTATGTTCTTCTGGTTCTGCTCATCTCACTCAGCATTAATTCATGCAAGTCTTTCCAGGCTTTTCTGAAATCATGCTCCTCATGATTTCTTATAGAACAATAGCATTCTATCACATATATATATATATGTATATATATATATATATATATATATATATATATATATATATACACACACACCAAAATTTGTTTAGCCATTCCTTAATTGATGGGCATCCCCTGCTTTCCAGATATAAATCCTGCTTGATATTATCCTAGTGATAACTTGCTGTAATCACTTTGATAATATTTTATTTAAAATCTTTCCATCCATATTCATTAGAGAAATTGGTCTCTAATTTTCTTTCTCTGCTTTGACTGTTTCTGGTTTAGGTAACTGAACAAAACTGGTATCATAGAAAGAATTTGTCAGACCTCTTTCTTCACCTCTTTTTTCAAATAGTATGTACAGAATTGGAACCAATTCTTCCTTGAATGACCGGTAAAATTCACTTGCGAATCTATCTAGTCTAGAGATGTATTCACAGGGAGTTCATAGCTTGCTGAATTTCTTTTTCTGTGATAGTTATTTAAATATTTATTTCCTCTTCTTTTAATCTGAGCAATTTGCATTTTTAATATTCATCCATTTCACACAGATAATCAAATTAGCATAGAGTTGGGCAAAATATTTCTTAATTATTGTTTTAATTTCCTCCTCATTTGTGGTGAATTCACATTTTTCAATTTTGAAACTGGTAATTTGATTTTCTTCTTTTTTTATCAAATTAACCAAAGAACTATCAATTTTATTGTTATTTTTTCAAAAAACTAACTCTTGGTTTTATTATTAGTTCAATAATCTTTTTTGCTTTTGATTTTATTAATTTCACCTTGAATTTTCAGAATTTCTAATTTGGAATTTAATTGGGAATTTTTAATTTGTTCTTTATTTAAGTTTTTTAGTTGCATGCTCAGTTCATTGATCTTCTCTTTCATTACTTTATTCATGTAAGCATTTAGTGATATAATATATCCCCTAATAACTGCTTTGGCTATATCCCATAAGTTTCAATCTGTTGTCTCATTACTGTCAATGTCTTGGATGAAATCATTAATTCTTTCTAGGATTGGTTGTTTGATCCATTCATTCTTTAAAATTAGGTTATTTAGTATTTAGTTTCCAATTTGTTTTAGTACTATCTCTCCTTGACCCTTTATTGTATGTTATTTTTAGTGCATCATGGTCTCTTCCTGAATTTGATTATAAGGTTTTTAATGCCCTTTATTAGGTCAATTTTTGCATTTTAAAAAAAGGTATATTCCTTTCTATCCCCATTCTTTTTCTCCAGAGGACTATCATTTCTAAGTTTTCTAACATTCTACTCAGCTCCTTAGCTTGCTTCTTTTTTATTTTATTATTAGATTTATCTAATTCTGAGAGAGGGAGGTTGAGGTCCCATATCACACAGTAGAGTTATGCTATCTGTGTCTTCCTATAACTCTTTTAGCTTCTCCTCTAAGAATGTGGATGCTTTTCACTTGGTGCATGCATGTTTAGGATTGAAATTACTTCATTGTCTATGGTGTCTTTTAGGAGGATATAGTTTCCTTCCTTATTTCTTTTAATGAAATCTATTCTTGCAACTGCTTTGTATGATGTAAGGATTGATAAATCTTTTTTGTTTACTTCAAAGTAGCATAAGCTATTTTGCTCCAGTCTTTTCCTTTATTCTGTGTGTGTGTGTGTGTATATATATATATATATGTGTGTGTGTGTGTGTGTGTGTGTGTGTGTGTGTGTGTGTGTGTGTATGTATATATCTGATTCAAATGTGTTTATTGTAAGCAATATATTGTAGGACTCTGGTTTTTAATTCCTTCTGCTACCTGTTTCCATTTTTTGGGAGAATTCATCCCATTCACATTCATCCAAAACCATTCTTTATTGCTCTCCATGCTATCTCCCCTCCATTGTATTTTTTCCTCTTCTTTCATCTTAACTCTATTCCCCAGTATTTTGCTTCTTAATATCATCTCCTTCAATGTGATTCCCCCTTCTATCTACCACCCTTCCTTTTCTACCCCCTTTTCCCCTTCTTTCCCTTCCCTTCTATCAATCCCTCCTTCCCTTCCTCCCCTTGCTCTTTTGCTTGTAAGGAAAAATAAATTTCTAAACTCAACTGAGTGTGTGTGTGTGTGTGTGTGTGTGTGTGTGTGTGTGTGTGTGCACGTGCGTAATTCCTCTGAGTCAAATTTGATGAGAGTAAGTTTCAAATAGTTCTTATCTCCTCTCTTATTTCCTTCTATTGCAATAGGTCCTAAGGCTTTTTCTGTGTTTGTACTGAGAAAGGCAGGACCTCCCACACAAAAGCAGTAGGATCCACTGGAAACACCAGGGTTTATAATCAGGGCCTTCTAGACCAACTGAACTGATGGAATGGGTGTTCTGGGCAGCCCACTGGAGCTCTCCTAGTCTACCCACCACTTATACCACAAAAGATTCTGATCCTAACACAAAGGTCTCTGCTCTCACCACTGAAGTTTTCAGATTAGACACCCCACCTCACCCATCATCCATGCCCTGGGTCTCTGTTCTCTGTCCTGCTAGTGACAGACTGTAAATACCACAGGATCGCCATCAGGGCTGTCCAGACCAGCCACTATCTGAATAGAAGTCCTGGGCATCTATGCTGGAACTTTCTCAGCATTATGGAGCTCTCCAGCTTGCCCACCCTGCAGTTCAAACTGCAAAATCTCCACTCCCACAACCAAAGATCTCAGATCAGTTCTCACCTCACCTTGCTGCTGGTGCTCTGGGTCCCTGTTTTCAGTCCTGGACAGATCCATCATCCCCCATGCCAGATGTAGCTGGAGGATGTTCCACAATGTTCTTTTGTGGATTCTGTCACTCCAAAATCTGTTAAGAAGCTTGATTAATTTTTTTTTAGTTTTTTTTTTTTGCAAGGCAATGGGGTTAAGTGGCTTGCCCAAGACCACACAGCTAGGTAATTACTAAGTATCTGAGAACAGATTTGAACCCAGGTACTCCTGACTCCAAGGCCAGTGCTTTATCCACTGTGCCACCTAGCCGCCCCCACAAGCTTGACTAATTTCTGAGGGAAACCCAAGAGAGCGCTTAACAAACTTCCCGACCTCTCTCTGTCACCTTGGGCTGAAGTCCATAAGTGCTACTGGTTGCAATCTCTCTAGTTTGTAATTTTTAAGGTTGAACTCTGTTTCTGGGCCATAGCACAGTATTGTCTGAAGCTCTCCTGGATTGTGGTCAGATGCTTGCTCACTGACCTTTCCAAGATGAGGCCTCAGGCATAAGACACTTCTTCACTGTGTTGGAGTTGACCTGCCTAGTCAAGCACATTGCAATGGGGTTCTGAGGCTCACAATTTACCTGAAGACCTCTTAGTGGACCTGTTTTGCACTGGCCTGCTGAACCAGGATCTAAGGGTCTTTGTTGGTGAGTCTGACTGTGGCTGAGAGCTTCTTACTGTCTTCCCCATGTCCTACCTGCTCTGTGCCACTCTTCTGAGTGAAGCAACCCTTTCCTGAAGTGAGGCAGCCCTTTCCTGAAGTCCTTCTAAGATATCTTAAGCTGGAAAATATTTCATTCTGTCTTTTTGTGTGTGTTATAATTCCAGAATCTTTTTAAAGGTTTTATTAACATTATTTCTGAAGGAAAGTGAGAAGAGTTAAGGGAAGTTCCTGGCTTTTCTCTGCCATCTTGGGTCCATCCCTCCCTTTTCTGTCTTTCTACACATTCCCCAATATGTACTCTTTGATTCAGCATCCTCTGCTTTTGCTGGTATAAATTCTGGTGATTTTGCCACCCTTTTTGAAGAGGGTCAGTGACTTCATGATTATTGTCTTGACTCTTTTCTAAATTGGAATGAAGTGAAGCAGACTTGCACAAAGTCTTCAGCCTCATCTTCTTTTTCAAAGTATTAAATGTCCAGTTGCAGAACAGAAGTAAAGAAAACTGACAATGACTAGGAATGTGTTGTATGATCATTACATCTTTGCTGCCTGACCAAGTTCTAAGCACATCACGGGGCTGCCCAGTTGAAAAAATGTTCTCATCTGTCAGTTCTAATGGGAAAAGTCTTTACATGCTTGGGGTAGTCATCTTTCTGACTCACTGAGAGCAGTTCATTGTTACCTTCAACCTGTTTTAGCCCATTTATTAGGAAGGTTTTACTGGGTTATAGCAATGAACATGCTGTCACCTCTTAGAGCCATAGGTGAAAGTTAGGAGAAGGTGGTCACCAAAGGTGAAGAAGCAATTCTAGGAAGGTCTTCTCAAGTCCTCACACCAGGGGTATACTCCCAAATGATTGTCCAGATGTTTTGAACTCTTAAAAAACAAATTAAATGATTTACCCAAGGTCACACAGGAAGTATGTGAAACCCAATTTGAATTCAGGTCTTCCTGATTCCAGGCCTTGGATATTTTGAATATCCTCGGGGATATTTTTTAGGAAACTCATTAATGATCTTTTCAATTTCTTCATGTAAGATTGGGTTGCTTAAGTATTTTATGTCCTCACCTATTAGGATAACATATTTTGGTATATTTTCATCCATTTCATTTAGATTGTTAAGTTTATTGGCATTTAATTTGTGCAGAATAACTAATAATTGTTTTAATTTCCTCTTTCTTGGTAGTGACTTCATTCCTTTAATTTTTGATATTGTTGATTTGGTTTTCATGTTAACCAATGGCTTATTTATAAAGCAATTGAAAATCTGTAAACCAATGGTTTATCTATTTTTAGTGGTATTTATTAATTCAATGACTTTCTTACATTCAGTTTTATTAATCACTCATTTGACTTTTGAGAATATCCATTTAGTACTCATTTGGGATTTGTAATTTTGTCTTTTTCATATCCAGTTTATTGATCTATTCCTTTTTCCACTTTATTGATGTATTCTCATTGATGAAATTTTTGTCATTCTCTTTTTGTCATTATCTTTGATGAAATTTTGATTGTTTTTATTATTTGTTCATTGACACTTTTTTAAGATTAGATTATTTTGGGTACAATTAATACTAATCTTTCCTAATACTATGTATTTTATTGCCTTATGATATTAAAAGGATGCATTTAATATTTCTACTTTTTTTACATATTTTTGTGCAGTTTTCAATGTCTTAATAATGGATCACCTTTTGTAGGTACCATGTACTACTAAGAAAAAAAAACTATATTCTTTTCTTTTCTCATTCAATTTTCTCCATAATTTTCAAGAATTTGTTTCACTTTTTAACTTCTTTCTTCATTATTCTGTGGTTATATTTATCTAATTCTGGGGGAAAAGTTGATGTCACCAACTAGTAAAGTTTTATTTTCTATTTCCTCCTGTATCTTATTCAACTTATCTTTCAATATTCAGGTACTATATCTTTTGACACAAATATGTTTCATATTCATATTACTTAATTATTTATGGTGCCTTTCAGAAAGATAAAGCTCCCTTCCTTATCTCTTGTACTTAAATCTATTACTGCTTTTTGACTTGTCTAAGACCATGATTGCTAAATCCGCTTTTTTAAAACTTTCACCTGAATCATAATATATTCTTCTCTAATTCCTTAGCTTTATTCTGTGTGTCTCTATACTTCAGATAATGCTTCTTTTAAACAACATATTGTGGGATTTTGATTTTTGATTCATTTTTTCTCTTCTCTTCCATTTTATGGAAGAGTTCATTCCATTTACATTTGTAGTTAATTCCATTTACATTTGAATTCCCTTCATTCTCTTTTCCCCTTGTTTATAATATTTTACATTTCAACACTCCCTCAATCCATCTGCCTTTTTAGCAGCCCTTCCAGGTCTTACATCCTAAGTCCTTTTTATTTCCTTACAAGGCAACATAGGCTTTTGTGTCCAATTTAGGGTATATGTTCTTCTCTTTTTGATTTATTTCCAATGAGATTAAAGTTTGAAGTTCGCCTGCCAATCCCCCATTATAATATTATGTTTTTGTGAGAAAAATTATTCCACTCTTATCTTTCCTACACTGTAGCAGTGCAGTCTTTTTTCTCACCTTTTTTGGATGAGAAATATCACTCCAGCAGTTTTCATATATCACCCTCTGTCTATATATATGGCTTCTAAATGCCTTTGTAATAATAAGGTTCTTTAGATTTATAAATTTTTTGGTTTATCGCAATCTCAACAGTTTAACCTTATTGAATCTCACATATTTTTTCTTGTTTCTTTTTTTTTTATATTTCCCTTGAGACTTGAATGTGAAGATCAAAATTTTGTTTAGCTCTCATCTCTTAATCAGGAAGTCTTCAAAGTTATTTATTTTGTAAAATGTCCACTTTGAATTGTTTTTTGTGGCTGAATATAGTACTTTCGTTGTCTGGTATATCTGGAATTTGTCTATGATTTTCCTGGGGGTTTTCACTTTGGGATCCCTTTCAGGTGATGATTGTTAAAGTCTTTCAATTTCTATTTTGTTCTTTGGTTTTAAGCATGTCAAAGCAATTGTCCTTGATAGTTTCTTGAAAGATGTTCAGGTCTTTATCATGGCTAGTCCTAGACATTGTAGTACAATAATTCTTAAATTATCTTTCCTGGATCAACTTTCCATGTCAATTGTTTTTCCTATGAAAATTTCATGGTTTTTTCCCTTCTTTTGATTTTGTCCTATTTCTTTGTCTCTTGAAGTCTTTGCTTTCAATTGTCCAATTCTATTTTTTTTTTTAGATTTTTCAAGGCAATGGGGTTAGGTGACTTGCTCAAGGCCACACAGCTAGGTAAGTATTAAGTGTCTGAGGCCAGATTTGAACTCAGGTACTCCTGACTCCAAGGCCAGTGCTCTATCCATTGCACCACCTAACTGCCCCTCCAATTCTAATTTTTAAGGAATTATTTTCTTCAGTGCTCTTTTGCTTCTTTTCCATTTGACAAATTTTATTTTTTTAAAGATTTTCTTGCGTTGATTTTTATACATCTTTCCTCCTCCATTTTGTTTTTTTCTTTTTTCCATAATATTGATTCCTTTTTATAATTCTCTTGCAAAATTCATTTTTTGAATCAATTTTTCTTCTACTTTACCAGTTTACTATTTTAAAATATTTTTAGAGTTCTTTTAGTTCTTTCAGAACTTGAGAACAAGTTATATTTTTTGAAGTTTCAAATGGCATTTTGACACTGTTGTCCTCTCCTAAGTTTGTGCCTTGATCTTTCCTTTTACCATAATAACTTTCTATATTCACATTTCCTTTTTATTTTTTGCTTCTGCCCATTTTGTCATTTAGTATATTTTTGTCAGGATTTAAGGTCTTGCTTCTGGCTTCACTTGAGCTCAAGGGCCTAGTTGCTGGGATGCACCAGGGAAGCCTCCTTATTGACTTGTACTGAGATTGGGAAGGGGGGCTAAGACCTCCCCCCTTGGCCACTCTCAGGTGTAGTTTACCGCAGCCTGACCCTGAGAGCATGGCCATCTTGCTGGATGGATCTCCAGGGGTGGGACCTCACTACTGATTATCAGTGGGGTAAAGACCTTGCTGGTCACCTGTACTGGAAGTAGAACTGCTGAAGTTGCACCTTGTTGTGCTGTAGAGACTTCTGGGTCACCTCATGGACTACTTACTTGCTAGAGCGTGGGACCTTGTAGTCAATAACCCTGGAGTTTAGAATTTTGTTGTAGGTCCCTTGCTGTGAGGTCCTCTACTGATGCTATTGCTCACAAAACTTGTTCTCTTCCCTCCCCAGTGATATGGTCCTTTTCTGCTGAGCTTCTAACTGGCTTCCCAACTCCTAAATAAGTTCTGATTTGGTTTGTGTTTTAAAGACATTTGGGAGAGTTCTAGGAAGTTCCTCTCTTACCCATTTTAGCAATGAAATTCCTAATTTTGAATCATTTTGAAATTGAAGAATTTAATAGAGGATCAAAAGAAGGTTTAACATCAGATTTGGAGATTTGTTTGATTTTTAGATATGGGCCAGGGAAACATGAATTCAAATCCTAACAGGAACTTAATAGCTGTGAATCTCTGGGCTAGTCATTTAATTGCCTTTCTACAGTTCAGTTTTTTCATTACTAAAATGTGTAAAAAAACAGGATTCTTTTTCAGAATCAAATGAAATAATGTATGTAAAGCAATTCATATAATTCAAAATGTTATATAAATAGTATAACAACAATAAAATTACAGTAACAATAATAAGGCTAATAACCTAGACTGAAACTTTTCCTAATTTCATGAGCCATGGGAAATGGACTAGCAAGGCACAACATATATAAAGGTAAGATACAATCTACATAAAGTAGTTTTAGAACACTAGTTAGCAGCATCTGGTCATCTAGAGCATGCCCAAAATTAACACCAAATAAAATCATATCAATTCAATTGATACTTAAATCTTTGAAACTCAAAAAAAATTCTCTAGAACATTTTAGAATCAGTTTTGTTATCAGATATTAACAAATGGGGGGGGGGGCGCAGCTAGGTGGAGCAGTGGATAAAGCATTGGCCCTGGAGTCAGGAGTACCTGAGTTCAAATCCGGCCACAGATACTTAAGAATTTGCCTTGGGCAAACCACTTAACCCCATTGCCTGGCAAAAATCTAAAAACAAACAAACAAACATATATTAAGAAATGTAGGGAACCACAATCTGATGCCAGAAAAGTTAATTGACACGTTCAAGGTCACCCATGCAATAAATATCAGGCATAGTATTTGAATCTAGATTATCTTCCCAATGTACACTGATTCAAGGAGATCACCCTCCCCTCTTTCATCCCTTTTTATTTCACATTTATATTCTATTTTTCACTTGCAAAAGATGTATTAAAATTGTCTTTTGAGAGTAAAGATTATTCTTTAGTTTTTCTATCAATTAATCATCCAATGATGATGTACTTCACTGGCATTTAGTTTATCTTTAACTCAGATTTCATGATTTATAAAGAATTCTGTGATACTCATCAAAGTCATGGGAATTTGTCATTTTTCTGGATAAAATAGCTTTTGATACTGATTAATTTTGGAGAGATAGATTTTCATAGTATTGTTTATAAAAATGCCATTAATTGTTAATGTGATTTGTGAATAGCTTGCATTATCTATGGCATTTAGGAATCACTTTCTGAAAAAGATACCATTAATCATAAGCAACTTTCCATCTCTATTCCTCAAAATAGGTTGACATGAAGATTGTTTTTAAACAGAATAGAGGAATAATATGGAATATATTGCCAACTACTGCAAGAAGGTAAATGAAGATAAAAGATACTTCAAACTGAAGTTTGAATAAATGCAATGACTAGTATTGACCGTGAAAGGAGATAATATAACTTGCTTCCCTCTTTTAAACATAAAGACAAAAGCTCAAGAAGGCAGAATATTGTATGCCTTGTCAGACTTAATCATTTCATCAATTGTTTTTGCTTATTTTCTTTCTTATAAAGTAGAAAACAATTATGTAGAGGAGAATGGAGCCAATAAGTTGGAGCCAGAAATAGTTATGATGTAAAAACAAAACTCTGTAAAAATATTAATTTGACTAAATATGTAACTTAAACAGTATGACATGATTAGTAGAAGTCAGCCTTCGAATCAGCAGTAACTGCACTCAAATTCAACCTTACAACCTAGGGAAAAAGAATGGATTTAAAAGTTCCTCAGTCAACTTTCTAAGATTGATGATAATTAGTATAGAAAGTTTTTGTCTCTGAGAATTTCTATACTGAGTAATTCTTCTGTTTGGATCCACCTGTCTTCTTTCCTTCCACCTCCCACTCACCAAAAAAAAAAGAAAGAGGTTCAAATTTATGTTACCTATAACTCCTAGCTTTTTGTAGTTCATAAATTTTATGAGAATGTGTTCATATTTTTATTTAAGATATTGGTAAAAATGACTGAGCAGAAGTAGCTTGCATACTCCACTGAAGTAACTATTCTTTAAGTCTAGCTAACCCAATTTTGGGGGAGATTTCATTTTTATATTATTGTCTAATTCACAGATAACTGCTGCAAAAGAATAGTATAAAACTTGTCAAAACCTTGCCTAAAATTGAGCTAAATTATATCCATAGCATTCTTTTCATCTATTTGTTTAGTAATTCTGTCAAAAAGAGGAAATGAACTTAGTTTGACATGATGTCATCTTTTTTAAACAATTTTTTCCATAAATCTGTTTAATTTTCTAGGCATGCAGAGATGGCTTTCATTAATGACTTTTTTTTCATAAGATTTTTGAGTTTCACATTTTTCTCCCTCTTTCCATACCCTCCTCACCATGACAGAAAATAATCTAATATAGGTTATGCATGTATAATTATGCTAAACATTTTTCCATATTCATCCCATTGTGAAAGAAAAATCAGAACAAAAAAAGAAAAATGAGAAGGAAAAAATAAAGCAAATTTTAAAAGCTGAAAATAATAAACTTTCATATGCATTCAGGCTCCAAAATTCCTTCTCTGGATGCAGATGGTATTTTCTATCACAAGGGCCATAGAATAATCATTGATTATAGTATTTCTGAGATGAGCAAGTCCATCATAGTTCATCCATCTCAAAACATTGCCATTAATATGTGCAATATTCTTCTGGTTCTGCTCACTTCACTCAGAATAAGGTCCTTCAAGTCTTTCTAGATCTTTCTGAAGTCCCATGCTTTATGATTACTTACAGAGCAATACCACTCCATCACATTCATATAACACAATTTGTTCAGCCATTTTCCAATTGATGGGTATCCCCTCAGTTTTTTATTATTTGCCATTATAAAAAGAGGTGCTATGAATATTTTTACACATGGGATTTTTATCCTTTCTTGTCATTTCTTTAGGATGCAGACATAGCAGAGGTATTGCTGTACCAAAGAGTATGAAGCATTTTTTTTCTTTGAACACAGTTCCAAATGCTCTCCAGAAAATGTGATTCAGTTCATAATCATGCATTAGTGTCCCAATTTTTCTACATCCGTTCCAATATTGATCATTTTTCTTTTTGGTCATATTGACCACATTGATAGATGTGAAGTGGTACTTCAGAGTTGTTCTAATTTCCATTTCTCCAATCAATAATAATTTGGAGCATTTTTTCATATGACAATAGATTGTTTTAATTTGTTCATCTGAGAACTGACTGTTCAGTATTCTTTGATCATGAATTAATTGGTTCTCATAAATTTGAAACAGTTCTAGTTTTTCAGTTTTATCAGTAACACTAGTTGGAAAAATTATTTCCAACTAACTGAATTCCTTTGATTCTTGGTTGCATTGGTTTTATTTGCACAAATTTTGATGTAATCAATATTATTCATTTTTTATAATATTCTCATCTATTCTGTCATAAATTCCCACACTTTCCAAGGGTCAGATAGATAAACTATTCCTCAATCTCCTAACTGACTTATGATATTGCCTTTCATGTATAAATTCTGTACCCATTGTGACTTATCTTGGGATAGGGTGTGTGATGTTTCTCTAAGTCTAATTTCTACCACACCATTTTCCAGTTTTCCAGGGAGTTTTTGTTAAATAATGAGGTCTTATTCCAGAAGCTTGAGTCTTTGGGCTTATCAAACAGAAGATTATTATCGTCATTTAATACTGTTATACCTAATCTATTCCTCTTCTCTTTTTCTTAGCCATTACCAAATAATTTGGATAACTACTGTTTTATAATATTATTTTCTTTCTTTTTTTTTTTACAAGGCAATGAGGTTAAGTGGCTTGCCCAAGGCCACACAGCTAGGTAATTATTAAGTGTCTGAGGCTGGATTTGAACTCAGGTACTCCTGACTCCAGGGCCAGTGCTCTATCCACTGCGCTACCTAGCTGCCCCTATAAAATTATTTTCAATCTCATAAAGCCAGGTCTCTTCCCATGACATTTTTCATCAATTTCCTAATATTCTTGACCATTTATTTCTCTAAATGAATATTATTATTTTGTCTAGCTCAATAAACTAATTTCTTGGTCTTTGGTATGACATCTAATGAGTATTTTAATTTAGGTAGAACTGTCATTATTATTATTATATGAGCTTCCTAACCAAGAACAAGTCACAGTTGCACAATTATTTGGATCTTGTTTTATTTTGGAGAAAAGTATTCTGTGTTTTCATATGGTTTCTAAGTCTGTCTTGGAAGGTCAAGTCCTAAATATTTCATGTTGTCTACATTATTTTTATTGATATTGTGTTTTGTTACCAATTACATGTTATGAAAGTTTTTCAACATTCATCCACATTCATATTATTAAGTTACACAATTTACTTCAAACCTTCCTTTCCACATTCCTTCCCTCAGCAGCAATCTAGTGAACATTGTACAAGTATATTTCTGTTTAACATGTTAACATATTCGTAGTCATTTTCTGTAAGAGGAATTAGTGCTAAGAAAGAAAACCATGGGATAGGAAGGGAAAGAATAAGATAAATTTTTAAAAAGTGAACTGAGTGATCATTGATTCTGTATTTGTTTGTTTTGTTTTGTGTCTAAATCTGGAAGTGGTTGGTGTCCATAAGAGGTGTTCCTGGGTTGATCTAGCTCTTTGAATTGCTGGGAGGAGCTGAATCTATTGAATTTGATCAATTCAGTGTTGTAGTTAATGTATATAATGTTCTCTTGGCTCTGCTCCCTTCACTCAGCAGCAGTTCCTCTAATTCTTTCCATGTTTCCATGGTTTTTTATAGAACAATAGTACTTCATAGCATTGATATTACATAACATGTTCAGTCCTTTCCAATTGATGGGCATCCCCTTGGTTTCCAATTGTTTGGCTCTAGGAAAAGAACTGCTATGAATATTTAGGAACATATGAGACTTTCCTCATTTTTATGATATCTTCTGGATATAGGTCCTGCATTGGTAGTGTTGGATCAAAGAGTATGATCAGTTTTATTGCACTTAGGGCATAGCTCCATATTGTGCTCCAAAAGGGTTGGATTAGTTCACAACTCCACCAACAGTGTATTAATGTCCCAATCCTCCCACAACCTCTCCAACATTGATCATTTCCCCTCTTTGTCATTTTAGCCAATCTGACAGGTGTGAGTTGGGTACCTCTAAGTTGCTTTAATTTGCATTTCTCTAATCAGTAATGATTTGAAGCATTTTTATATGATTATACATAATATTAATTTCTTTGTTTGAAAACTACCTGCTCATATCCTTTGACCATTTATCAGTTAAGGAATGACTTATAATCTTATAAATTTGATTCAATTCTCTACATATTTTAGAAATGAGACACTTATCAGAACCCCTCTCTGTGAAAATTGTTTCCCAACTTTCTATTTTCCTTCTAATTTTGGCAGCATTGATTTTATTAGAACAAAACATTTTTTAATTTAGTACAGTCAAAATCATCCATTTTACAACTTATAATTTATTCTACTTCTTGTTTGGGCATACATTTTCTCTCCATTCCACAGATTTGACAAGACAGAGTATTTCTTAATCTATTAATTGGTCTATGGCATTGCTTCTTTATGTCAAATTTTTGTACCCATTTTGACCTTATTTTGGTATAGGATATGAGATGTGCTATACTATTTTCCAGTTTTCCCAACAATTTTTTGTCAAATTTTCACTCAGCATTCAGATAATTAATTCCTTTTTCTGACATATTTTGTAATAACTGTTCGAACTTAAAAATTGTATTCTGAACTTTTAATAGAAGGCCTTTTCCCCTCAGAATTGTGCATCTCATATCTGACATTATCTTATCTATATTGGTTACTGAAAGATAAAAAATGAAATCTTTTTTGAGAAAAAATGCTCATTAGTTTAAATTATGTCTTCACATTTCCACATTTTAATTTTTTGCCTTTCTGTTTAAGTTTATGATTAACCTGGTTAAGTTATCCATAGTTCCTTTCTCCTTTTTTGCAGATGGCTTGAACAAGACCAGTTCAGGAGGATTTCATTTTGAAATAATTATAAAACCCCAGATTGTATTATTTGTAATAGTCTCTGATTAAGAACAAAACAAAACAAAACTTATTAACAAAACAAACACACAAACAAAAATTCATGATTCACAGTAAGTTTTCACCTAAACCTTGATATGTATAAAAGCCTCTTCCCTTCAGCACACATTGGACTCAGTGAACTTTAAACCACCAAACCAGAGAACCACTCTTGATTGCTACTTCATTTGGTAGAGTCAGCTGTAACTAAGGATTTCACATCCTAGGCCTAGGATGAGTAAACTTCATCAGTTAAATCTATCTCTTCATTCCACTGATTAAAGCAATAATATTCTTTCAGCAATTCAGATTCCCAACCTTAGAGAAATCCTTCACTCTTCATCTTTCTTCCCTACCATATTTAATCATTTGCCAAATTTTATTGATTTTATTTCATCTACATCAAATTGTATAATCAATCAACAATCATTTATTTAACACCCACTACATGCCATACATTATACTAGGTAAAAGGAAAATAAATAATTTATACAGTGTTTTTCTATATCCTTAACAATAAAACACATTTGGTTTTGTAAGTGGAAGCTATTTCCAGGTAGTAGTTGTCTACCCACTTTAATATACATTTAAACATTGATCAAACTATCAGATTAACATATGACTTTATAGCACTCTGTAGCTCATGAAATGCTTTACATTTATCTCTTTTTTAACATCACAATAATCTTGGAAGTTAGATCCAATGATTATCCCCATTTTACAAATTGGGAATCTGAAGGCCATGTTCATGCTAAGTGTCTAAGGCAGGATTTAATTTAGGTCTTACTGATACCAGATCTGGTACACCATTCACTCTGTTATCTAGGTATTTAGATATATTGTCTGTGACAAATCAATTTGCTGTAAGCAAGTAGAACCATTTGATCAAACATTTTATTTGAAAGTTTTCATTGACAGTTTATGATCCATAGTTTTATATTAGAATAAGACTTATTTCATTGATGAATAGAACAATTTTGTTTTATTAATACATGAAATTATGTAAAAAATCTCATATTATATATAAATTATGTAATTATGTAATATGTGGAAATTAATATGTTGAAATTAATATATATGTCTTATTTGAGAATGTATGGTTGCTCAGAATTAATTATTTAACTCATACACATCATGTATGGTATGATTATATATCAATTGATAAGTGATCATATCAGTAAAAAGTCAGAGTTTACCATTGTAGAAGGCAACCTGTATATACTTTCTGATCTTAGGTGTTTCTTAGCATTGATCTGCCATACTTGAAGTACTGAGGATATCTTTTGATTTTTTAAAATTTCTTATGCATGAATTAGTGCTATACCTGGGCCTCCCTTTTGTTACTATTCATTTTCCTTAATTATATATATCTTATATATCTTCTTTTCTGACAATTTTTTCCCTTAAAATTAAAATTGAAACTCATACAAAGGATGGGGAGAAGTGCAGTGTGAGCAGAAGCACACTACAAAATATAAAAAAGGGATTATAGGGGACACATGGAGAAGAAAGTATTAAAAAAATGTGAGTGAAAAATAAGATTAGTTGGTTACACAGTAAAATTAAGGGTCAAATAATTCCCTAATGGTATCCTTAAAGTCAAGAGACAGAAAAGGACTCTTACTTGTTTGTTGAAACCTCTATGGTAAATTTTGGAGGAAAAGTGATGAGTCTCATAAAATGGGGCAGATGTGTTTGGTCATTTTCATTGGAGTAAATGCCCACACTGATCAAAACTTTGTCAATTCATAACTGTTTGAATATACTTTTTTTTTTAAAATATCACTTATTGGGCAGCTAGGTGGCGCAGTGAAGACAGTCCTGGAGTCAGGAGGACCAGAGTTCAAATCCAGCCTCAGACACTTAATAATTACCTAGCTATGTGACCTTGGGCAAGTCACTTAATCCTATTGCCTTGCAGAAACCTAAAACAAAATCACTTACTCATTGGGCAGAACAAAGATGGAGAAGTAAAGGTAAGGACTCACATGAACTCTCCCCCAAACTTCTCCAAATACCGATAAATAATGACTCTAAAGATATTCTAGAGTAGCAGAACCTACAAAAAGATGAAGTAAAATAATTTTCCAATTCAAGACAACTTAGAAGGTCAAGATAGGTCACACCTGGGTGAGAGTGGAGCATAGTTCAGGAAAGGTCCTGGTAGTATAGCTCCAGGTCCAGCAAACTGGGAACAGGACTTGAACCACAGGGGGCAGCAGTCACTTCCAAATCTCTCAGTTCATGGGTCTCTTTGCTAGCACAGATGCAGGACTGGTTTGTTTTGTTTTTTTTTTTGTCCTTACTAAGATCTGGCTACCAGTCCTGGGTTACAGTCCCAGGGAAAGGAGGAGCAATAGTACACAAGAGAATGAAGTAACCCTAACCCTAACTTCTTCCAGCTCTAGGGCAGAAAAGAGTTTGCCTGGTGACTCACAGACCAGAACACAGACCAGGAGAGAAGTAAATACCTCTTTTTTAGATTATATTACCTTGGAAGAATGGAAATCTTTCAGGTCCCTAGAAGTATCTCTGAAAATAACTGCCAAAAAACCCAAAAGTTTCGAACATTGTGTCCTCTACCTTAGAAACAGAAGTCTACTTTAACAATTTCTGGGAAATTGAGCTAATAGGGAAAAAAAAAATCTCTGACCATAAAAAGTAACTATAGTGACAACGAAGATCAGAACACACACTCAGAAGAAAATAACAAAGTAAAAACTCTTAAATTCAAAGTTTCCAAGATAAAATATGAATTGATTTTAGGTCATGGAAGAACCCAGAAAGAATATGAATTTACTTCAGGTCATGGAAGAAACCAGAAAGAATTTCGAAAAGCAAATTAGAGAGATAGAGGAAAAATTGAGAAGAGTAATGAGAGTGATGCAAGAAAATAATGAAAACAGGTCAGCAGCTTGGTAAAGGAAACACAAAAAAATTCTAAAGAAAATATTACCTGCCTTTCCACTTGGCTGAGGTGCCTGTAAGGAGGGCTCTAAGTAGCCATGGCACCCAGTGGAAATGGCATGATTCTGAAGCCTGGGGGCTTTTCACAAAGACTGGCAAAGATGAGTCGCCACATGGTTTAATCAGTCAGCCAGGAAGATCAGAAGGCTGAAGGTCCATCAAATTGTTCCTCGCCCTGTATCTGGTCCTATCTGACCCATTGTTAGATGCCCTACTGTCTGATACCACACCAAAGTAGGTGCTGTAGAGCCTTCAGCTTGGAAGATCTTTGGGTGGCTGGAATTCATAAAAAAATGGCCTGGACCATTGGTATCTCTGTGGACCCTCATCTCCAAAATAAGGCTACAGAGTCTTTTCAGGCAAATGTGCAGCAACTGAAATAATATCATTCCAAACTGATCCTCTTCCCAAGGAAATCATCTGCACCCAAGAAGGGTAACAGCTCTGCTGAAGAACTCAAGTTGGCAACTCATCTTACACGACCAGTTATGGCCATCAGAAATGTCTACAAGAAAGAGAAGCTCATGTCATTACTGAAGACAAGAAGAATTTCAAGGCATTTGCCAGTCTTCATATAGCTAGGGCCAATGCTCATCTCTTTGGAATCTGGGCAAAGCGAGCCAAGGAGGCTGCAGAGCAAGATGTGGAGAAGAAAAAGTAAACAGTTTCTGAGAATTTAATAAAATAATTCAAAATATTTGTGACATTGTCTTGGATCAGTTGTGAAGAACTGGAGAGGAATTAAAAAGCCACTGAGCCATTTGCTAGGTTCTGTGGTCCATAAAAATACTACTGACAGAAGCTTGGGTCTTAGAGACAGAACACCTGACCTTGGTCCAACTCTTCCTATTAATAGCCTTCAGCTGTTCTGTTTGCATTGAGTGCCTTAACTTCCTTGTTGGACGTGACCTGGCCTGAAGATTTTCTTTACCATTTATTCAGTGATTGGGAACTCTATTTTTAAAACAGTCAATTACCCCACTCAAAGAGATTTCTTTCACCTAAGCCTTAGTAAAGGGAAGAGGGTTGGGGTGGGGGGGTTCTTACTTAACTGTTAGGGTAGGTGAATTTATGTGACTCTTGCTTAGGAATAGCACATCAGTCATTTCTGACTTTCTGTCATAGGTACTCCTTGTAGATGGAAAGATTTTCTCAACTGTTCTCCAGGATCTTCAAGTTGGCTTATTGATCTTTTTATTGTACATTGATATTGATGCACATTTTGGGAGAGTTAGGGTTACTTCATTCTCTATAACCATTATCCAGTTGATGACAATTCACTTTAATTCTCCCAAGAATTACTGTGATTGAGTTATTGCAGTTAGAGCCTAGTTGTTTTTTTTTTTGTGGGGGGGGGGGGATGAATTTGTAAAGGACTTTAATTTTGAATTTTTTTTACAATTTTCCCCCTAAGCTTGCTTCCATCTCCCCACCCCACAGAAGGCAGTCTGTTAGTCTTTACTTTGTTTCCATGGGATACATTGATCTAAGTTGAATGTGGTGAGAGAGAAATCAAATCCTTAAGGAAGAAAAATTATTGTGCCTGATTGTTGCACTAATGGAATGAGCAAGTCCATCAAGGTTGGTCATCACCCCCATGCTGCTGCTAGGGTGCACAGTGTTCCTCTGGTTCTGCTCATTTTGCTCAGCGTCAGTCCATGCAAATCTTTCCAGGCTTCCCTGAATTCCCATCCCTCCTGACTTCTAATAGAGCAAGTGTCCCATCACATACATATATCACATTTTGTTAAACCATTCCCCAATTGAAGGATATTTACATTAATTTCCAATTCTTTGCCACCACAAACAGAGCTGCTATGAATATTTTTGTGCAAGTGAATTTTTTTTATATTGCTAAAATATTGTTTGGGGGTGAATATCTGCACCCTCCCCCTGAAAGTGTCGACCCTCATGAGAAATAAAGGAAACAGAAAAAAAAGAAAAGAAATTATTACCTTCAAAACTAGACTAAGACAAATGGTAAAAGAGATCCAAAAAATAAATAAAGAGAAGAATGCCTTAAAAAATAGAATTGATCTATTGGAGAAAGAGCCACAAAAATTCGCTGAAGAAAATAATTACCTAAAAAAGTAGAACAGATCAAACAAAAAGGAGGTACAAAACCTCACTGAAGAAAATAATTCCATAAAAAATAGAATTGAATAAATGGAAGCTAATGACTTTATGAGAAATCAAGAAAAAATAAAGCCAAACCAAAAGAATGAAAATATACAAAATATGCAAAATATACAAAGGAATGAAACTAACAGTATGTCAAATAATTTCATTGGAAAACTGCTGATCTGGAAACTAGACTCAGGATAGATAATTTAAAAATTATTGGACTACCTGAAAGCCATGATCAAAAATAAGAGATTAGACATCATTTTTCAAGAAATTATCAAAGAGGGGACAGCAAGGTCACACATGTATAGACAACTGGCCCTGGAGTCAGGAGAACCTGAGTTCAAATCCTGATTCAGACACTTAATAATTGCTTAGCTGTGTGACCTTGGGCAAGCCACTCTTAACCCCATTACCTTAAATAAATATTTTTAAAAAAGAAATTATCAAGGAAAACTGCTCTGATTATCTAGAACCAGAAGGTAAAATAGAAATTGAAAAATGCACCAATCCCCTCCTGAAAGAGATCTAAATGAAAACCCAGGAATATTATAGTCAATTTCCAAAGCTCCTAAGTCATAGCAAAAATATCACAAGCAACCAGGAAGAAAAAAATCAAATATCATGGAATCACACTCAGGATAAGACAAGATTTAGCAATTGCTACATTAAAGGATCACAAGACTTGGAAAATGATGTTCTGGATGGCAAAATCAACACCCCAGCACCCCAACAAAACTAGGCATACTCTTTCAGGAGAAAAGAGGCACATTCAATGAAATAGGGGACTTTCAAACTTTCTTGATGAAAAGACAGGAACTGAATATAAAATATGATCTTCAAATATGAGACTCAAGTGAAGCACAAAACAGTAAATAGGAAAGGAAAATCATAAAGGACTTAATAATGTTGAACTGTTTATATTCCTAAATGGCAAGATTATATGGATAAACTCATCTGAACTTTTTCATTATTGGGGCACTTAGGAGTAGTATGCAGGTAGACAGGAGGAGTATGCAGGTAGACACAACTTACAGATGTGAGTTGAATATGAAAGGATGATATCCCAAAAAAATTAAGGAGTGAGAGAATGGGGAAAAAAAGGAAGGGGAATGTAGAAGAGGGTAAATTATCTTACATAAAAGGGGCAAGATAAAGCTTTTACAGTAGAGTGGAAGGGGAGAGAGAGATGAGGGGGAGTGAATGAACCTTACTCTCATCAAAATTGGCTCAAAGAGGGAATAACATACACTCATATCATAATTGGGTATAGAAATCCATCTTACCCTACAGGAAGGCAGGAAAGGAAATGGATAAGAGAAAAGAGAGATGTGTGATAGAAGGTAGGGAAGTTTGGGGGAAGGGCTAGTCAGAAACAAAACATTTTTGAGGATAAGGGTAGAGAAAATACAATAAACAGGGGTGGAGGGAATATGATGGAGAAAAATACAGTAAGGAATCATAATTGTGACAAAAATATTGAATCATTTCTTTGACAACAGCCTCATTTTTCAAACATAGATAATTGAGTCAAATTCATAAAAATTAGTCATTCCATGAGAAATGATCAAAATATGTGAAGTTTTCTATCTATATTAAGCTATCTATAACAATTTTAAGAAAACTCTTCTTACACACTATAGACTGGAGAAATGTAAATTAAAACAAGTCAGAGATAGTCCCACATACCTATTATATTGTTTAATAGATCAGAAAAATGAGGAATGTTGGAGGGGATTTAAGAAAAATGAGACCTTAATGCATTGTTGGTGGAATTATGAATTGATTCAAACATTCTGAAGAGCAATTTGAAACTATGCCCAAAGGGCTAGAAAACCATACTGTTGAACCTAGCAATGCCTACTACTAGGTCTATATTCCAGAAGAGGTGAAAAACAAAAAGGAAAAGAACCTATTTGCACAAGTATATTTATAACACCTCATTTTTGCAGTCATGGACTTGGAAACTAAAGGGATGGTCATCAGTTGGGGAATGGCTGAATAAATTGTGGTATGTGATTTTGATGGAATGCTTTTCTGGAATATGAAATGATTAGTAGGATGCTCTCAGAAAAACTTGGAAAGACATGATCAGATGCAGAGTGAAATGTTCCATGCACAAGTAGCAGTAATATTGTTAGATGATTAGCTATGAATGACTTGCTTTTCTCAGTAATGCTGTGACCCAAGGCAACCCTGAAGAATTTATGCAAAGAATGCTAACCATTCCTAGAGAAAGAACTGATGATGTATGAATATTCATTGAAGCATATCTTTTTTTTCCTATGGGGAGGTCTATAGTCTCTTTTGTAACCTATTACGGAAATGCTTTGCATGACTGCAAATCTAACAATTTGCTTGCTTACTTAATAAAGGAGTGGGACAGGAGGAAGGGAAAGAATTTGGAACTCAAAAGTTTTAGAAACAAATGTTAAAAATGGTTTTTACATGTAATCAAGAAAAATAAAATACTAATTTTTTTAAAATGTCACTAACTCCTCATCTAATTTCCAATAAAAATTATCCATTATCCGAAAAACTCAGAAAAATATTTCTGTAAATTTAGGCAAAATTGGATAAAAAATTTTACTAGGAAAAATATGGCCAGTTCTTCCAATATGTCATAATTCTGAGTTTGCCATCTCCTACCTTCTTGATAGGCTTCTGTTGCACTCAGCCAAAATACTTCTATTATCTATTTCATTTTGACTTGTAGGTGCCTGGGACATGACAACTCTTACCTCTTGATTGGGCTTCTGGACAAGTGCAACTCTTGCTGCTAATATGTCAAGCTTCCAGATGCTTACTAGGACAAAGCAAAACAATCTGCTGAGTTTGAGGAGTTAAAGACTATGTTGATAATTTGAAGGCTGACCATGAGTTACCTTCATCAGCAAATTTTTCTTCCTTCACTGTATGCTGCTTGGATTCATTCTCTCAAAGCTTGTCTACTCCTACATCTCTTTCTCAACTCTATATATCTTATTTTTTTTAGGGGGGGTTAAAAGGTGATGGGGTTAAGTGACTTGCCCAAGGTCACACAGCTAGGCAATTATTTAGTATCTGAGGCCAGATTTGAACTCAGGGATTCCTGACTCCAGGGCTCGTGCTCTATCCACTGCACCACCTAGCAATCCCTATAGATCTTCTTATCCAACCTCTGCCTTATCCTCATAATGTCCCATTCCAAGTCTGTGTGTTTCTGATATTTACTAATTATGTGACCTTACACAAATTACTTAATACATATTTGTCTCATAAACTGGGGTTTATAATACCTACCTCCCATTGCTATTTGGGGCAGCTGAGCAGTGCAGTGGATAAAGTGCTGGGGATAGAGATAAGATTTAATTTCCTGAATTCAAATCTGACCTCTGATACTTCCTAACACACACTAGCTGAGTAACCCTGGCAAGTCACTTAACCATGATTGCCACAGTTCTCTCATCTGTCTAATGAGCTGAAGAAAGAAATGACAAACTACCTTAGTACCATTGCCAAGAAAATCCCAAGCAAGGTAACAAAAATTCAGATATGAAATAACTCAACAGCAACAACAACACACAGCCACAACATTTCAATTTCATATTTAAGAACTCTGAAATTCCTCTAATCATAATCTTTATATCTCCTTTTCCTTGTTCTTTACTCTTCTTAAATCTACTCTTCATCTATACAACTGCAATTTCTCAACCTATTACTGCTATTCTAGGTCATCACTCTTGCTTTAGATAATTTTTTTTTCTTTTTCAAACTTGACTCTACCCATCTCTTCTTGTATGATTTAATGCCTCATTCCCTCTCATTATAACCCACCCAACCTCCATTCTCTATCTACTGGTTCTTTATTTTTTGCCTATAAATTTATTCAATTTTCCTTCATCTTTTTTTTTTAGGTTTTTGCAAGGCAAATGGGGTTAAGTGGCTTGCCCAAGGCCACATATCTAGGTAACTATTAAGTGCCTGAGGCCAGATTTGAACTCAGGTACTCCTGACTCTGGGGCCAGTGCTCTATCCAATACACCACCTAGCTGCCCCAATTTTCCTTCATCTTAAAAATAAAAAGCAAAAAACTTCACTCTTAGTATCAAGCTATACCATTTCTTCCCTTGTCAGATAAACTCCTTGGAAAATTTTTGAATTCAGTGCCTCTTCTTTCTGGCTTCTACAATCTGGCTTCCTATCATTTGAATTGAAATTGCATCATCTAATGTTCCCAATAGTTTAACTGGAATGCTATATTTCTTGACTTCTCTGTAATATTTGTCACTATAGACTACAGTTAGGATATTCAGGTACTCCTGACTCTGGGACTGGTGCTCTATCTACTGCACCAGCGAGCTGTTCCAGTTCTCTATGTTTTCATGATCTTCTTGGTTGCCTATACTTGTTGAATATAATACTTTGCTATAGGAGTTCTGATATGTATTATTTATAGATACATATTTATATACATGTTGGGAGCCAGGGTCTCTAAGCTGTTTGACACAGTCACGGCAAGAAGACTCAGGGAAGTCACACTGCCTGAAGGAACAACATTTCCTTCTTCAATATATATAGGGATTCCATGTGTACCCATATTTATAGGTCTATTATTGATTGCAAAACTTACTCATCCTAATAGTGGAATGACTATAAAGGAAGGATTTCAGAGAAATTCCTTGAATAAAACAGATTGTGAACTCTGTCCAAATTTAACAGGACTGCCTCTCCCTGAGACATACAAAAGGCTTCAGCATTATGAAACCTTTGGAAGACACAGCACTGGGAGTTCCAGGGAGATGTCAGAATATATACAGGGAAACCAGATACAAGATGGGTCAGATAGAATTCCAGGGAAATTGACAGTTTTGCCCCCTTATCATACACAGGAATATATGATAAAGATGGTGAGAGAATAGTTAGTATAGGTAACCAATATGTGAACTCTAACAGCCTTAGTTAATTGGCAAAAGAATAAAAAGTCATAGAAACCGTAGCATCTACCAACAAGGGCTGAAAGGAAAATTAGTTATTGAAGGAGTCAACGGACAGGTGGACAAGCATAGCTACCCTCACTATAGGTTGTCAAGGGAGCATATCAAAAACATTATATATGCGGTACAAAAACATAGAAGCATTCCATTAAACAAATTATATCAAAGATTATTCTAAGGAAAATTCATTTAATCAATAACTTTACTATGCAGCAACAAACTAGGCAACAGGCAGGTTGAGGTCATCACGGTCTGAGCAGGGACAAGAAAATTAATTATATGATTGATAATCACACTTGTAACCACTACATGATCAAACTTGTAACCATATGAACTATGTGATTAATGATGAAAATTGTATACTTTTGTAACCAAGGAAATGATTTTAGTTTGCTTGTTTCATATGATTCTAAGACTATAAAAACAAATCTAAGCAGCTGACAGTCAGTCAACCTGCTCCTGCTTTTACCCACTTGTTGACTCAACTCATTTCGCCGACTCTATCCCTCCTATCAAGTTCCAAGGACCCCGCAGAGGCTGGACCCCCGCATATACATATCTATTATCTATTAGAATTACTAAAGGAAAATATAATAAATTATCTGGTGACCAAAAAAATGAATTACATAATTAATATGACATAAATCTGAAATCTTTCCTATTCACATAAGAGGCCCACTTAGAATTCTTTTGACATTACTTTGTATATATTATATTGTAAATAATCACCCTCAATTCAGAAAATGTCCTTAACAGAATTGGAAATGTTTCAAAATGATTTCAGTGATAGTTCATTAATGAAATGTTCAAATAATCAATTTCGATATATGTGTACTAATTATCATTATATCCACATTAGCAGTGCTAAAGTTAGTATTTAGTCTATGAAGACATTCAGCACCTCTGTCCAACATATTTTGTTAAATCTTTAAGACAACCTTTTGATCTTAAGTATTGTAAGTCTTTCAGCAAACCACAGAAGGAACACTACTAGAGACCTTATCAGCATAGACATTTAAGTCATACCATATAAAAATTGGTGAAATTTGTAATGGTCTTAAATGTCAAAGTTCACATGAATGTTTCTTAAAATTTCACCTTGGTTTTGGTTACCATGATTAAAATCTGGCCGTGATTATATCTAATCTGAAAATACCACAATAATGACCTTGCTATTTGTCCTTTGTTTTCATTGGGGACCATGGATATCACAGGTCCCCCTGGACTCCTATGTGAACTGGATTTAAGTTGACAGAGTTACATACAGTCATCAGTCTCACTTTGTCTTCCTGAATCATCAAAGTCCAATGGTAGGAAAGAGTCAAGATGACTAGAGATGACTTGAGTCTTTTAAGTAGATTACCTTTTGATCCTTGATTCCTAACCAAGCTATTAAGCTCTCCACAGCATCTGTTTCAGCTACCTTCAAGTCCTTTAGAAAAAAAAATGTTCTCATCCACCCATTCCACTGGAAGACATGTTTGGAGTAACTTACCTTATTCACCATTTGAGGTCTGACAGTTATGCTCAATCTGGTTTAGCCTATCTGCCAAGGTTATTTACTGATATGTAACTGCATGCTGCAAATGAGAGCTGAGTGAATCAGGTGGACACCAAGTGTTTTAAGCAGCCCTGAAAAGGGCTCAACAAGTCCTCATATCAGAGATATCCTCTTGAATATTCCATATATTTCAATATTGACCTTACATAATATAAGTGTTAATGAATTATTAAATTATAGCAAAGAATAATTTAAAATGGATGAAACATTATAGTATCTATGTATGTGTATAAGATGTAGCTTATATAATAAACAGACACATATTTATTCTAGTAGAAGAATGAGAAATTAACTCTTAAATAATTTTCTTTTGCCTAATAAGCACTGGTATATTCCCCATTAATCAATCAAAAACTATTTATTTAATGTTTACAAGAAACTATGCTAGATACCAGGAATACAATTACAAAATGAGACAGTGCCTGCCTCGAAAGAGATTAGGATTAAAGAATTATAGCTGGAAGATATGTTAGAGGTCATCTCATTGAATCTTCAAATTTAATCAGAAAGGAAAAGATAAATTCAAGGAGGTTCAGTCATTTGATGAGGGTCACATGGGTAGTTAAGTGAAATTTGAATCCATGTCCTAAAAGTAATATTTTTTTCATCAGTACCAAGTCACTTTACTGAGATGGAAAGGTGGTAATTTTTTAGTTCAGATTATGAAAAGGGCTGATAAAGTCTCACGCCTTGAAAGACAGTAGGAGTGATGCCCGCAGTTTCCCAGATATGGGGGAAACCAGGGGCGGCTTAGCTCTCTTTGCCACTGTCCCCAAGGGTGTGCTTGTCAAAAAGATATTCGGCCATGCCAGAATCGGGGGCCCCCATCTTGCGCAGGTTGGTTACATGATCACCCAGTTCTTTGATGGACTTGACCTGTGCGTCCAGGTAGTGGGTCTCGATGAAATCACATAAATGGGGGTCGTTTTTGTCAGTTGCCAGCGTGTGCAGTTCCAGCAAAGCCAGGTTGACTTTTTTCTCCAGGTGCAGAGCACACTCCATGGCGTTCAGCCCGCTCTCCCAGTCGTCCCAGTCCGGCTTCTTGATGTCCTGCAGGAAGATGCGGCCGCCGCGCTGGTTCTGCAGCTTCAACAGCCTCTCGGCGTGCTCCCGCTCCTCCAGGGACTGGTGCAAGAAGTACCGGGAGAAGTTCTTCAGGGCCACGTCGTCCCGGTCGAAGTAGTGAGACATGGACAGGTAGACGTAGGAGGCGTGGAGCTCCAGGTTGATCTGCCGGTTGATGGCGGCCTCCGCGTCCTGGTGGTAGTTCTGGCGCACCTGAGAAGGAGAGGAGGTCGTCATGGCAGCGGAGACTGTGGAGGAGGAGGAGGAGGAGGAGGAGGAGAAGGAGGAGGAGGAGGAGGGACGAAGAGGATGCTCAGCGGCGGCGAAGGAGGTCGGGGTACTGCTGCTCCAACGGGAGGACCCAAGTGTGGGCTGGTGGAGGCTCAGCTGGGGAGAGGACTAAGGACAACTCCCGCCGCGAGCCCGCATCCTGAACTTCTGGCCTTAAGACTCTAAATTTGTTTTCTCAACTTTGCCTTCCCAAAGATTTAAGATTATATTAGCACAATATGGAAATATCATGTCATTTAATTCTTTAGGATGACATAAAGAATGGGTTTTTAATTACATGAGGTTACAACAGGTTTTTTTTTCCCCATTATTCCCCATCCAGATGTCAGACAAGAATTTATTAGTTTTCTCTAGAATGTTTTCTGTGTTCAAGGAAATTACTAGAACCTGTTCTCAATGTATCTGTAGAACATATTACCTATCTTTAAAGTTGGTCAAACCATCCAGGTTAGCTGAGAAATCAACTACTAAACAAAAATTATAGTTTTAATTCTAAATGTATTTAAAGGTAGTAAAGTCCTTTCTGGTTAAAAACAAGCAAATAAACTATGAATAACCAATGATTTCCTCATAGATTCCAACCTGATATAAAAATATTATATGCTTACATAGTATTATCCTTAAGAGTTTTATATTACATTTCTCAAGCAAAATATCTTTAAGGGACTACAATGGCTAGCTCATTATGCATGTGATACATAGTTTACAGAATTCACATATAAATACAGAGAGTCCTATAATGTATTCTCAATAACATATTATGGATATTCTGGGATGATGTTGCTGCTAGTAACTCCTGCTTTTTCAGGAGAGGCAGATCTATGTCCATGCCCAACACCACTAAGCTCATATTATATATTACATCATGTTTCTTTAAAAACCCAGGCAAGATCCAATTCTATGAATTATTCTCATATAATCAGTTTAGGGAATTGAATTTTAGAATTGTGGGGCAATTCCTTAAAGCAGGCAGCCAAAGCATGGCTTGTACTTCAAACAGTACTCAGAATACACTAAAAATGATGATGACATAGCTCTCTGATTAAAATACATCAAAATTTCCTATTCAGAGGTGATGATGAAGATGGTGATTATGAAAATGATGATGATGACAATAAAGATTTTTAGATGTTTCAGAGAAGTACTTAATCATAATTTTCTCTACTTAGTTTATATTAGAGAAATACATGCTAAAAATTAATGACAATGCTTTTACACGGTATATAGCAAGCAGTTAGAATGTTTCATCAAATAGAAATAATAGATTAAGTAAATTAGATCTCTTGAATCAGGGAAGGAAATGATTATTACCATTGTGAATAATGCTGGACTATTTATGAAAGTATAGACCATAACTGGGTAAATTAAATGGAAAGAATCAAAATCTTCATACTTCTCCAGGAAATTTAAGAGATTCCTAAACTGATTGTGATTAATACAAATAATTGTTGCACCATTTAAAATAGATTATAAATGTTAAAGATTAAGAAAACCTTTTAGACTTTTGGGAATTTGATAAATTATATAAATGTTTGAATCAAAGAGATGAACTTTCTCTATATACAAGTTTGCATTGTATAATATATATTTCTTTAGTTAAATCAAATGAGCAATAATATTTATTGAAAATTAAATGTTTAGCTCCCTTTTATATATATATATATATATATAAAACTCAGAAGGTACAACTAAAGAATATGAGTCATATTCTTTATTTTTAGGGCTATTTTCTCAAGTGACTAAATTGTCACTTCAAGGAGGTTCAGTCATTCAATGAGGGTCACATGGGTAGTTAAGTGAGATTTGAATCCATGTCCTAAAACTAAATTTTTTTTCATCAGTACCAAGTCACCTTATTGAGATGTAAAGGTGGTAGTTTTTTGTTCAGATTAAGAAAAGTGCAGATAAAGTATCATGCATTAAAAGACAGTAGGAATCATGCCCATGGTTTCCTAGATGTGGCAGAAACCAGGGGATGCATGATATGCGTACCCATACTACATATATGTGAATCATATCTCTTTTTACCACTCACACAGCAACCCTCATTGTCTCAGTCCTACTATTTCTAGTAGCTTGCCAATTGGTATTCAGTTTCCTCTCTCATCAACTCATCTTCCACAAATCCGTCATTTGATTTGACTAAACACAAATCTGAAGATGTAATTCCTCTAATCAAAAAGTTTCATTGGCTAACTATTGCCTCTAAGAAAAATAACAATCTTCCTCTGTGATTTAAAACTCTTGATATTCTAACTCTAATCTTTCTTTCTGAAAAAATTTCACATTATTGCTCTTCATTCTCAGTGTTCCAGCTCTACTCTCCTTTCTCACCTCTGTGACTTAGTATCTCTCTCATTTTCTCAGACTTTTGGAATTCCTAGCTCCATTCAAGGTCTTAGGTCAAATATGTCTTTTCAGATTTCCTGTCAAAATTATCTTGAACTTGTTTTAATATGTATTTTTAATTACATATCCATGTGCATATGATTTACCCTAAGAATATGTTAAACTCATTCATGGAAGGTTTTGTCTTAGTTACTCACTGCCTAACAAAGTACTTTTTATAGGTTATGCTTTATAAATGCTTGGCAATTGAATTGAATATATTTTGAACTCATAACTCATCATCATATCAATTGTAGTGGTGAATATAGAGAAAACACTAAAACCCCTAAATTCTGGATGAAGATCCAGTGCATTCTCTATGGAAACAAATTGTATTCTATGGTGGGGTCAGCTATAGCATGATTTATTAATTGATATAATATTCTAATAAAATTTTGGAAAGATATTTTTACTAATAAGGTACTGCTATATACTTGCATTTTAAAGGTGGGAAGACAGTTTCTGATCTCAAAACATATAAAATCTAGTGCACAAGACTTGATATTTGCAAAAATATGTTGTAAAAGATAAAATAATGAGAGAAATTCAGGCAAAATTTAATAGAAAGGCTAACCACAACACAGAGCACTTGGATTGAAAGAGATGATTGATGAGGAATTCTGAAAACAAATCTTGAACTAGATGGCAAATGATGATAAAGCACTAATGAGGGACCAGTTCTTTCTGTCAAAGGTAGAGCAAATCATGATTTTTCTAATTTTGCCTTTTTTCTTTTTCTACAACAAATTTTCTTATCTTTAATTTTTACATTACCCAAATTCCTCCCCTCTCACTTTTCCTTCTTCCCTCCTTACCTACAGAATGCTATTCAAAATATTCAAGAGTATTGTTTTAAAAAAAAAGAAAAATTTAAGAAAAACTGAACAATTTTAAATTTTAAAATATACGAAATATTACACATACTCTAGGCTTCCTACTTTTGCAAAATAAGTGTGGAGATCTATCTCTCATATATTTTCTTTTTCTTTTGAAGTTATGTTTGTTCTTTGTATTTCTATAGCATTCACATTGTTTTGTGGTTTTGCTCCATTTTCATTGTGTTGTAGTCACTCTGTAGATTGTTTTCTTTGCTCCCTTATGTACTTATGTACTACATTGGATTGAATAATTCCTCAATCTATGAACATGCACTTTTGATTCCAGTTCATTACTAACATAAAATGTGCTGCTGTAAATATTTTGGCATGTTTGAGAGCTTTCAATCAGTGCTGTGAGTACGTATAAATCTAGTGAAATTTCAAAGTCTAATCTTAGGATATTTTAGTAATCTTATTTGAATAATCCCAGAGCTGACTAAAATTATTTTATTCAGCTATAGTTCCTATCATTAACAATGTACTATAATGACATAATGCCATCCCTACTATCAACACCATTGACTCTTTTGTCATTTTTGAAAACTTGGTTATGAGGTAAAAATCCCAGTATTGTTTTTATTTGCACGTAGCTCTTTTTTAGCAATACAGAGTATTCTTTCTTATGGTTGTTGATAGTTGATAACTTTCTACTTGAGAACTATTTTTTTTCATATATTTTGCCACTTATCTAACAAGAAGTAAATAACTCTCTAGAATCTAGTATCTATCTATAAAATCACTTTGCATATATTGAATAGAGAGATACTTAAGGCAGGATCATGTGGATTATTATCATTCAATAGGTCAAACAATAAGGGTCTGAATTAAAGAGGTGGCAGTTGGTTGTTGTCCTTCATTTTTAAAGAGGACCCCTGTAACTTGACATAGGCAGATAGATAATGCAGTCGATAGAGCACCAGCCATGGAGTCAGGAGGACCTGAATTCAAATGCAACCTCAGACACCTATGTGACCTTGGGCAAGTCACTTAACTCCATTGCCTTGAAAAACAAACAAACAAAAAAACACTGTGACTGACTATGGCTGATCAGATCAGTATGCATTCAGAAAGCTCTGCCACAAGTAAGGCACAAATAACCATGTGAATATTTAAGGCGAATGCTCTAAAAAAAATCTCATCATTTCTTTTTATGTACTACAATACTGCTTGGCTTATAGCACTTTCCTTAATAAGAACATTCCATGGTGGACAGTCCTGTGTCCAAATATCTTTTTTTTAAGGTTTTTGCAAGGCAAATCGGATTAAGTGGCTTGCCCAAGGCCACACAGCTAGGTAATTATTAAGTGTCTGAGGCTGGATTTGAACTCAGGTACTCCTGACTCCAAGGCTGGTGCTCTATCCATCTAGCTGCGCCAGTGTCCAAATTTCTTAAAAGAGATCTTGAGAGGGTCCCTGTACAGCTTCTTATGATTTCCATTGGGAATGTGTACCTTGTATGAACTCTGTAAAATGATATTTTAGAAAAGCATATTTCTTATTTTTGAACACAGTAGCTAGGCCACTGGAGTTTCCCCTCTCTGCAATAGCGTTAGAATGCCTCCAAGTTCAACTTGAGAAAGTTTCACTGTTGGATACCTTATCTTCCAGGTGATCTTCCAAATCTTCTTAAGACAATTCAGATAGAAGTGTTTTCGTTTTCTGGCATGGCACTGGCACACTGGACAGTTTTCACAGGCCTGCAACAATATACAAAGGTTCTATAAACTTTCACTTTGATAGTTGAATACTTCTTCTTTCCCACACTTTCTTTCAGTACATCCCAAATATTGAGCTAGTTCTGGCAATGCATGTATCAACCTCATTATCCATGTGGAACTCCCTGGAAAGTATGCTACCAAGATAAATAAACTTGTCCACATAAATGAAAGCTTCTTCATTTTCTGTAATCAATGGTTCTTTATATGGATGGCGTGGTGCTGGCAGATGGAGGACTGTATTTTTTTTTTTTTGGTATTGTTAGGTCAAAATTAGCACAAGCTTCAGAGGATCTAGCCATACTTTGTTGCATCTTAGCTTCAGAGGCTGTATTGAATGCACAATCATCTACTAACAAAAAAAGTATGCACTCCCTCCACTTTAGTCTTGTTTGTAATCTTTTTAAGTTAAAGAATAATCATCAGTGGGTTAGTTGATCTTTGATGCCATGTTCATCCTTGCTGGAGACATTTGATAGCATGGTTGAAAACATTATGGTAAAAAGCATGGGGGCAAGTCTTGTTTCACTCAATGGTGACCTGGAAAGTATAAAAATCTTGTCCATTATCCAGAACCTGGACAAGCATGTCATTGTGAAATTAATGTTATCAAACTGATGAACTTCAGGTAATCAAATTTTTGCATAATTTTTCTAAAGTCTTCACAACTAACACTATCAAAGACCTTGATCAGATCTACAAGTGTTGTGTAGAGACCTACCCTCTGCTGTGGACATTCCTCTGGTATTTGTCAAGCAACACACACCATATCAGCAAGTTTCTCCACCCTTTATGAAGTCACAATGGCTCTTATGAAGATGCCCATTCCAAAGATCACCCTTTAAGGAAGAGGCTGGCAAGAATCTTGCTAGCTGTGACTAAGAAAGAATATCAAAGGAAAATCTATTTCCTTTACATTTATAAAGGCACACTTGAAGGGAGATAACCTCCTTTTGCCATTTAACCTAGAAAATTCCTGTAAGTTTTTGTATGAGAAATGAATCCTCCCCATCTTGCAAATTTCAGCTAGAATAAAACAACACCTGTTGCTTGGCCATATGAAAGTAGCCTAAAGGCAATTCAACATTTTTCTTCAGTTGGAACTTCAGCTAGGGAGGGATTGCTTTCAATTTTTTTTTTTACTTTGGCTCCTTGGTATTTAAATTGTTTCTTTCTGGCTGTTTGTAGGATTTTCTCTTTATCTTTTGGAATTTGGCCACAACATTTCTTGGCATTTTCATTTTAGGATCTCTTTCCAGGGGGGATTGATGTATTCTTTCAATAACTATTTTGACCTCTTGTTCTATGATATCAGAGCAATTTTCCATCACCAAATCTGTAATATTAAGTTCAGGCTTTTTTTCTCTTCAATATGTTCAGGAAGACCTATAATTCTCAGGTTGTCCCTTCTTGATCTATTCTTGAAGTCAATGATTTTGCTCATGAGGTATTTTACATTTTCTTCTATTTTTTCCATCTTTTGGCTTTAATTTAACAGCATTTTGTCTCAAGAAGTCATTAATTGCCACAGATTCCATTCTTTTATTTAGAGAAGAATTTTCTTCATTTACCTTTTGCAATTCTTTTTCCAATTGGTCAATTCTATTTTTGAAGTAGTTTTCATTTTGCCTAATGCAGTTTTGAGAGAATCATTTTCTTTTTGCATTTGCCTAATTGAGAATCAGAGAGAATTGTCCTCATTTTGTATTTGTCCAATTGTATTTTCCAAGGATTTGCTTTCTTGTTGTGAGATGTTAATTTTCTCTTGATTTTCTTTTCCCAGTTTTTCCAATTGATTTTTAAACTCCTTCCTGATTTCTTCAAGGAAGCCTTTCTGGGAAGCCTTTCTGGGCTAGAGATGAATTCATATTCTCCTCAGAAGTGCTAGATCTCTCTAGGTTAGAATCTAATTCTTGTATTTCTCCATGGGCCCCCTTTTCACTGGCCTTTCTTCATTTTCCTAGGATCTTGTATTGGGGGGGGTGGGCACTGACTTTCAGAGGTTTGCTTTTGAAAACCCTAGAAGCTTTGTTTACTTGGCTTTGTAATTCCAAGGGTCAGAGGGTCAGCCAGTGAGGGGAGGCTGGTTGCTTTCTCTGGAATGTTTGAGGCCTTCAGCAATAGGGTTATCTTGAGCAATAGGCTGAGCCCAGGGAGTGAGTTAATCTCCCTTTCAGCTGAGTGAACTCTTTTGCCCACACCTAAGCCTGAGGGGGTAGGGGGTGGTTACTGTTCCTTCTGGGAAGAATGTTCCGCAAAAAGTGTAGAACTTAGGTCCCTTGCCTAGCTGGTCATTTTCCAGACTTCCTTGGCAACTCTCTGTGCTGTAACTCACCGTTCCATCACTGGGACTCACCAGAACTACTCTCCCCAACCAAAGATTCCATGGCTAAAGTTGTTCCTTGGAGCCACCACTCACCAAAGCCTCTGTGGCTGAGGCCTGTCCTCTGGCTTTTCCCCCCACTGCTGTCCCTGCCCTGGCCATCTGGTGTCCATTTCCAGTTCAGCCACAGTCCCCTGTGACAGCCCTTTTTGGTAGGTGTTTTTTTTTTCCTAGCTTCTCTTTCTGGGTTTTGTCTATCGAATTTCTGCTAAGAGGTTTCTTTCATGTTATTTTTGAGGGGGAACCAGGAGCACTTAAAACAGTGCCTGTCTTCTCTCCACCATCTTGACCAGAAGTCAATTGCTTTCAATTTAAGATAAACAGTCAAAGTCTTCAACATTGACTGAGAAGAGGATCTATTAAGAGCATTATGGAAAGTGTTTAGCCCATCTCTCTAGGATCATGTTCTGAGGTCTAATCAATATAACTTCAGCAGAACTTATATGTCTTTGAACTGCAAATAGCCTTTAGGGTATCATAAAGGCATTTGGGGTTGTTACTATCAACCTAAAACTACATTTCCTCTATCTGCTTAAAGTCAATAATCTTGCATCTCTCTAACCTTCACTTGTATTTTACTTTTTTATAGAAAGAAGGGCTGCCTACTTAGAGATGGAAAAGGATCCTGGTAGTACAGCCTATGGATTTCTTTTTGACCAGGTAATTCTGCAATTTGGCTATAATATTCTTTGGAGTTTCCCCTTTTGCCATTTCTTTTAGAAAGTGATCAGTGGATTCTTTTTCATCTGGTTCCATGCTATCATTTTGTTTGATTGATTCTTATTGTCTCATAGAGTAATTAATTTCCACTTGTGCAATTCTAAATTCTTTATAATATTTTATTTGTTTTTCCAACTACATGAAACAGTAGTTTCTACCAATCTTTTTTTTGCAAGTTTTGAGTTTTACAATTTTGCTCCCTCCCCCAATTCTAATTTTTAAGGAATTACTTTGTTGGCTAGCTTTTTTATCTCCATTTGGCAAATTATACTTTTAAAGAAGTTTTGTCTTGAATGGATTTTTCTTTTCCATTTGGCCAATTTTAATTTTTTTAGGAGTTATTTTCTTCAGTTTTTGTGCTTCCTTTTCTAAGCTACTGACACTTTCCCCCCATAATTCAGCATAACTCTCATTTCCCCCAATGCTTAATTCTATCTTTCTTGCCTGACTTAAAACATGTTTGAGCTCTTCCAAGAGGACTTCTTGGACTTGAGACTGTTTGTTTCCATTTGAGACTTCACATGTAAGCATTTTGATATTGTTTCCTTTCTTCTGCATTTGTGTTTTGATCTTCCCTTTTATCATGGTAGTTTTTTATGGACAGGGCTCTTTTGGGGGGTTTTATTCATTTTTTAAAGTTGAGCTCTGTTCCTAGGGCATAGAGAGCAATATCTAAAACTTCTTGCGCTGGGGCCCAAACCTTTCACTGAATTTCCATGTTGAGGTTTCAGGTATTTGTGACTTGTACACTGTATTGGGTGGCCTGGCCTAGTCACTCCTGTTGTGCGAGGGATCAAAGGCTAGCAATTTGCCTCCTGTGCAGGAACTAAAGGCCTCTTTGCTAGTAGCCAGCTTATCCAGGGCTGCTTATCTGTGTTGTGACTAAGAATCTTCCATTATCTTAATCAGATACCATCTGCACTGTGTTCCAGTCACATTTTATCCAAGTGAGGCAGATCTTATCTCAAGTCCTTCTAAATTGTGTTAAGCTGGAAAAATTGTTTCACTCCATCTTTTTGTGAGAATTCATTTAATTTTAGAGGCTTCATTTAATATTATTTTCAAGGGAAACTGGGGAGAATTCAAGCAACTTTCTGACTTCTCTGTACATCTTGGTTCCATCCCTTTGTACACAATAAAAAGTTAAGTTTCCACACCTACACATCTAATCATGAGACCAAAAAGGTCATGATGGTGTAAACAATGGTTGAGTTCCCACAACTGTTTGGTGAGAATCATCTATTCATGTACCAGACAAGGTCAGAGTGATGCAAGAGTTAATTTTTCATAACTGCTTGGAGAAACATTTAATCAAGGTCAAATAAAGAAGCTAAGTTTGCAGTTAGAAAAGAATGAAAAAAGACAACAAAAAGAAGAACCAAGGAATAAAGGGGAGCTGGTCCTAACTTAGCAATAACCCAAAAAGAACTGCACCTGCTTAATAAGATTTATACATATTACTTTTCATGCCCCTCATAAAATTAAGCTTAATTTGCATAATATGGGATACATAAAGAGGAAAAAGAAATATATTAAGGAAAAGTGTATCATGACAATTGTAAGCTGGAAGAGAGTTAGA
The DNA here is from genome assembly GCF_037893015.1 of Macrotis lagotis. Classification (NCBI taxonomy): domain Eukaryota; kingdom Metazoa; phylum Chordata; class Mammalia; order Peramelemorphia; family Peramelidae; genus Macrotis; species Macrotis lagotis. The sequence continues at coordinate 203,049,040 of NC_133663.1, forward strand.
CCAATTGAACCCTTGGAAGGGAGGGACTGTAAAAATTGCATCATTCTAATCCCATAAAAGCCTTCACACTTTCCAGTGAGGAGTGGAGTTTGCTTTTGGCCAGAATCATAAGATCCCTCTTAAGTTCTTGCTATAATAAACTGCTGATATTTAATTGAATCAAGCACGTTTCCAAAATCCCCCCAAATATTAGCTTTTAAAACATAGTTAAGAGGAATAAGTATCTGAAAATAAGTAATAAAAAAGAATCAGTATAAAAGTGTGGGTTAGTCCTCTAACAATCAAATCAGCACTAAAATTGTCAAAGGAAGCTAAGGACAACTTATTTTACAAAGTTTTCTTACCTTCTACAAAGAGAAAACAGAAACAAAATTAGAATCCATCATTTCTGTCCCCTCTTCCATTTCAGATGTAATCTTGCTATTCCCTAATAAATTATGATAGAGAAAAGAGAAACAAAATAAGAATCCATTATTTCTGTCCCCTCTCACATTTCACTTGTAATCTTACGTTTCCTAAATAAAGAAATTTTGATAAAGTTAAATATGGACAGAAACCAGGACTCAAATTTCTTGATTATTTTAAGCAACTCACAATTTCTCTGGGCCTTTCTGGTCTATTCTATAAAAATGTAAACTAGATAATCTTTAAGCTTTCTACCTTTAAAGTTAGTTAATTTTCTGGGAAAATATTGTTAAGAAGGCTTAGCTTTAGGTGAGAATAGTTTTAGACTTTTGAAAAATGTAGAAGAAATCCACAAAAAGCAGCAAAACTTTTTAAAGGTTTGTTGGATATGACTAATATGGAAATATCTTAAATACATTTGTATATGTATAATTTTTACCAGATTATTCACTGCCATGGGGAGGCAGGGAGGAAAGGAAGATTGGTAGAAAATGCAGGAAATGGATGAATGTTGAAAACTACTTTTGCATATAATTGGAAAAATCAAATAATTTAATCCCCTGGGGAAAAATTATTGCTGGAGCAATAAAACCAAAGGGAAAATTCTATTGCTTGGTAAAGATTGTGAAATTTTAACAGTCATTCAAGAGAAAGGAGATCTACTCAGATACTACTTGACCTTAAACATTTCAATCAAATAAAAACAACTATAAACTGAAAAACTAGTTTTGAAGATATAGTAGAACTAAGTTGAAGTATGCTTTAAGGAGGTATGCTCTGAACAGTGACCTGAATATTTCCAAAGATGTATGCTCAATGTTGAAAGACTTGATGTTTTGGGATAATGGTGCAAACTTTGCCCAGATACTTTGGTTTTTCTCACTCCCCATGAAAACTTGGATCAAAGGGTAGTTGTATCATGAAAATTGGTCACTGGATCTGTAATAGCCATCTTCTCAACAGAATGTTTAAAAGAAAAAAAGGAGTCACCTCTTCCTCTAGAAATCTCTCCCTGTCTGTCTTTCAAGGTATTATAGTATTCGAGACTCTCCTAGAGGGGTAATAAGGCTGGTGCCCTTACCACCTTCAGCAGAAATCAAGAACTATTCAAAGAAAATCTCTTGTACCTGTGCTGGCAAAAGTGAACTATCAACTGAATCTCACAGCCTAAATGCCTCCTCTACTTTTTTGTTTATTTATTTGTTTGCTTTTGTTTTTGCTTTCTTAAGCAAATAAAATGACATAATATTTCCTATCTTCCACACAAGTTTGAAAGATTTGAAGCTTATGTGTCTTTGGTCAATGCTAACTGTTAGATTTATTATTGATATGGTCAGTTATGCTGATAGTTTTACTAATATTGAACCAACTCTGCATTCCTGAAATAAATCCTTCTTGATCATAGTATATGATCCTAGTCCTAACTTGCTATAATCACCTTCCTAATATTTTATTTAAAATTGTTGCATTCACATCATTAGGGAAATTATTTTCTTCCTTTATTTTGACTCTTCCTAGTTTAGATATCAGCACCATATTGCTGTCAAAGAAAGAATTTGATAGAATTCTTTCTTCAGCTATTTTTTCAACTAATTTATATAGAATTGAAACTAATTTTTCCTTGAATGTTTGGTGGAATTCACTTGTGAAACCATCTGGCCCTGAATGTTTCTTCTTAGAGAGTTCATTGATGGCTTGCTCAATTTCTTTTTCTGAGATGGGATTATTATATATTTAATTTCCTTTTCTTTTAACCTGTGCAGTTTATATTTTTTGTAAATATTCATCCATTTCACTTAGATTGTCAAATTTATTGGCATACAATTGGGCAAAATAGTTCTGAATTATTGCTTTAATTTCCTACTCTTTAGTAGTGAATTCACCTTTTTTATTTTTGATAATTGCAATAGTAGCCCTGTTGTTGGATAAGCCCAGAATTTTTAGTTCACAAACCTGCAAGATTCCCAAATTAAAACTTTTTTCCTTTCTTAGAAAGACTATAAGCTGTTTAATGACAGGCTGAAAAACAAAGCTCTAGGTGAGAATGCCTGAGGGAAAGAGAGAAAGGAAAACAGTCATAAGAGCTGGCTGGGCTTAGCCTCCAGCGTCTCTGGTCACAAAAGGGAGTTTATCCCAGACTTTTACAATCTTGTCCACTTCCTGGGCAGAGAAGAGTCAGGAACATTGGGAAAAGGGAAATCCCACCCACTCTAAGTGATTGAGATCAGGTAATCATTATGAAAGGGTTCAAGCCAGGGGAAGGTTAGAAGGATGACCTGTGGCTTATCTTGACAAATTTACATTTTACCATAGAGTTACATTGAACAATAGGGAGGAATTTACATCTGATTCTGGACCAAGTAGTCAAAAGAATCCTCAGAAAGCAGCCAGGAGCCACTCCAAACTTTCCAGCTGATTTGTAGGAAGGAGAAATTGGCAAGTAGCAAAAGAAAGGAGACTATGCTTACTGAAGTGTGGGAAGAATTAATCCATTTATTAATGGCTCTTGCAAGACATGGGTGCCCCTCAGCCAGAGACCCTCCCAAATCTGCATTGCATACAAGATCATATGGTAGAAGACCCCTGCTCCTTCCCTCTGAGTCCTGATAGGTCCTCATCATCAGGGGAACATACTTAGGACACACTAAGCAGGAGCACCAGTTTAAACTAGTTCACAACTTTTATCCTACCCTGCCAGAATGGCAACTTGAAGTCTGGTGAGGGGCTTCATTTAGTTCATAAATTAGTCAAATTCTTTTGTCTTTTTGTGTATCCTTCAGCTTCCTGTAAAACAAACTGGAATCTTCTCAGTTTCCACAATGACCTTGTAATGTATATCCCTGCAAGATTCTTTCTCACCCTTGTGAAAGCAGAACACTTTTTCCCCACACCTATCCTTCCTGTTATACATCAATTCATTTTATAGTTTTCTCCATTTTTTTTTTGAATTATAAAGATTTTATTTATTTTGAGTTTTTCAATTTTCCCCCTAATTTTACTTCCCTCTCCCCACCCCCCACAGAAGGTAATTTGCCAGTTTTTACATTGTTTCCATGGTATACATTGATCCAAATTAAATGTGATGAAAGAAAAATCATATCCTTAAGGAAGAAAAATAAAGTATAATAGAAAGAAAGATCAGACAATAAGATATCAGATTTTTTTCACCTAAATTAAGAGGTCTTTGATCAAACTCCACAGTTCTTTCTCTGGATACAGATGGTATTCTCCATTACAGACAGCCCCAAATTGACCCTGATTGTTGCACTGATGGAATGAGCGAGTCCATCAAGGTTGATCATCACCCCCATGTTGCTGTTAGGGCATAGAGTGTTTTTCTGTTTCTGCTCATCTTGCTCAGCATCAGTTCATGCAAATCCCTCCAGGCTTCCCTGAATTCCCCTCCTTTCTGGTTTCTTTCTTTTTGCCCAAGGCCACACAACAATGGTAATTTTTAAGTGTCTTGAGCCCTAATTTGAACCCAGGTACTCCTGACTACAGGGCTGGTGCTTTATCCACTGCCCCACCTAGCCGCCCCTCCCTCCTGGTTTCTAATAGAACAATAGTGTTCCATGACATACATATATCACAGTTTGTTAAGCCATTCCCTAATTGAAGTACACTTACTTACAATTCTTTGCCACCGCAAACAGGGCTGCTATGAATATTTCTGTACAAGTGATGTCTTTACTCTTTTTCATCATCTCTTTAGGGTATACACCCAGTAGTGGTATTGCTGCATCAAAGGGTATGCACATTTTTGTTGCCCTTTGGGCATAATTCCAAATTGCTCTCCAGAAAGGTTGGATGAGTTCACAGCTCCACCAACAATGTAATAGTGTCCCAGATTTCCCACAACCCTCTTAACAATGGTCATTATCCTTTCTGGTCATATTGGCCAGTCAGAGAGGTATGAGGTTTCTTCATCCTTCTTAAGCTGTTCATCTGAAAGACGTAGAATCCTTTCTTCAGTTTCTCATAACTGATAATAGAAATGAAAACTAAGCACTTTTTACAACCTCAATAACTTGAAAAATGGGTTGAAGTACAGATTAATAATTATAAAACAGTTATGGATATAAAATGTCATTGGAAATAAATTTTGCAATCTTTCACATGGAAAATTTTGTCTGAGCTGGATAATATGTAGGAGAAATATAGAAGAACTATCTGTATAGTAAGACAGTGCTATCTGTGTCTGTAAATTCACAACCTCAACTCATCTCCCTCCTCCCCCTGTTTATAGTCTTATTACCTAATTTCAGTCACATGGAGGGGGAGGAATTTCTCCCTTTGCCCATATTCTTCGGAAGCTTCTATGCCCAGGGATTATAAAATCTGGCCTGGACTCCCCTCATGCTTGAGTGTCAGCCCAGTTTCTCTCTCTCTCATTCTCTCTCCCCAGCAAACCTCACCAAACCTTTTGTTATTCACCCCTGCCCTCAAGGTGTTTCTTCTTCCTCTAGGAGGAGAAATGGTTTTAATCTTTAATCTTTGTAGGTTTGTATAATAAATCCTAAACTTTAAACCTCAGAACTAAAATGTGAATTCTTTCACTTGTGAGAATCCTCAAATTTTGATTGAAAACAATAATTCTTCACCATCATTTTTAGGAACCACAAAGGGGTGTGAATCTGACCCCGGAACTGCTCAATTAGGTGAGAGAACCTTGAACCTAGGCAATCTCCAAGATAAGACCAGATTGAATTTTGCAAATACCTTCTTTCTTTATTTACCTTCCTTTAGCTCCAGAGATGGTGGGGAAAGCACCGTGTAGTGCAGTGTGCAGGGATGGCTCATAGCTGGGGCATGGCCATGAGGGCCAGCTGTGCTGATAATGGCTTGTGAGAAACCTGCTATGATTAGGCACCTTACTTTTGAAGGGGGTGCTGTGCCTCTCAAATTAGGGTGGCCTTTATAGATTTAGTCAGCTTGGTTCATAGTCTCCCTCTCTCCAGGAGGACAACCACTCATCTATGGCTCAGTCTCTATGTGTCTCTGTCACTCTTTCGCTGTCTCTGTCTCTGTCTCTGTCTCTGTCTCTGTCTCTGTCTCTGTCTCTGTCTCTGTCTCTGTCTCTGTCTCTGTCTCTCTCTCTCTCTGACACAGGAGGAACAGAGTAAAGCACTCTCTCCTTCTTTGAAGCCCTCTCCTGGGGACAGCAGTGGGGAGGGAGGAGGGGAATAGTCTTTACTCCTAGGGACCAGAAGCTCATTTCTACACAATGATTGGGTAAATTCCCAAACCTGTTTTAGGGACCCTCCCATGCCTTTCCCCTGAGTTTGGGGGAAGGGGTAGGATGAACATCCTCTTCCCAGGTTGTTCAGCCACAGTGAGCCTGTCCAGGTGACTAGGAATTCAAGTTGGAGGAGAGCCCCACCCTTGGGGAAAGGTGGGGATAGCCAGCCTGACCTAAACCTGGGAATGGCTGAAAGAAATTCTATGGGTTCTCAATTAAGCTGTTTTCTAATAAAAATGCCAACACTGGACTGCTACATTTATAAATCCTTGAAAAGAATAAGAATAATTATCTCAGCAATTATGTAACTAGGTTTGATCTTCTGTGCAAAGTAATTTAAAAATGCATTCAACTTTATCAGGGAATTTTGATTACTGATTGACTATTTTTTAATTTATTTTTATTAAAGATATTATTTGAGTTTTACAATTTTCCCCCCAGTCTTACTTTCCCCCCCAATGGAAAGCAATCTATCAGTCTTTACTTTGTTTCCATGTTGTACATTGATCCAAATTGAGTGTGATAAAAGAGAAATCATATCCTTAAGGAAGAGACAAGACAATAAGACCTGTTTTTTTCTACATTAAAGGGAAAAGTCCTTGAACTTTGTTCAAACTCCACAGTTCTTTATCTGGATACAGATGGCACTCTCCTTTGCAGACAGCCCAAAATTGTTCCCGCATATTGCACTGATGGAATGAGTGACTCCTTCAAGGTTGATCATCACCCCCATGTTGCTGTTAGGGTGTACAGTGTTTTTTCTGGTTCTGCTCATCTCACTCAGCATCAGTTCATGCAAATCCCTCCAGGCTTCCCTGAAATCCCATCCCTCCTGGTTTCTAATAGAATAATAGTGTTCCATGACATACATATACCACAGTTTTCTAAGCCATTCCCCAACTGAAGGACATTTACTTGATTTCCATTTCCTTGCCATCACAAACAAGGCTGCTATAAATATTTTTGTACAAATGATGTTTTTACCCTTTTTCAACTGATTGACTGTTTTAAAACCTAATATACAACATGAGGTTCCTCAAGAAATTATCATTGATCCTAAAATTATTTTTCTTACCAGTGTTAATTGGTATTTGATGACCACCAAAATCAAAAGTTCAGAGTCCGAGCCAGAGATCAGAAAAGGTTTTATACTGCTTCATGAGAAAGGGCATAGCCCCTATGGCTCAAACCACTGCAAACATGAGTGTGGAGTGCAGACACTAGAAGGCTTCTTTATCCTAATGTTAACATCAACCCTAACTTCTGTCCTGCCTCACCATTGGTTAATGAGGTAAGCTCACAGTCTTCTTACTATTCTAATTAATCAGTGCAGAGCAGTCAGTCCTTCATCACCATAATTATTCATAGTTAATTTATGTCCAATCAGAGCAAAGCAGTTTACAAAACCTCATCATGCATTTCCATTAGCCAAATTTGGAGGTGTCCAATCAGAAAGAAGGCTAGTCTGTTTCCCTTTAAAATTATCTCATTTCACAAATCAAAGCTTCTCTGAGGTACCAACTCACCCCTCTCAGACTGGCTAACGTGACCAGAAAGGATAATTGCCCCGACCCGCGGGACAGAAAAGTGGGGTGTCAAGGAGGACCCAGCCTGAAATGGAATGGGTGAGAATAAGGAGAGTGAGACCCAAGGATGGTGGATAAGGTCTGAGTTTATTTGAGAAAATACCTGCTTATATTTTGTAGAGAAGGAACAAGGGGATTAGCTTAGGGGTGGAGTTGGTATGCCTTGGCCTGAGAGAAGGGATAGTCTGTGATCTGTTTGTTCTTGATAATGGAGGGTGAGGCCTCTTTTCTTTATCTTGGCCCTTGGTATGCCTGGAATTTTGTGTGCTCCTTTTATCTTATCTGACAGGGGGCTTCTTGGCTCCTGGTATGTCTGGAATTTATTTGCTCTTTTTATGGGGGCTTCTTGGCCCCTGACAGATAATGATCATTGTTGGAAGGGTTGTGGGAAATCTGGGACACTATTACACTGTTGGAGGAGCTGTGAACTCATCCAAATCTTTCTGGAGAAAAATTTGGAACTATGCCCAAAGGGCAACAAAAATGAACATACCCTTTGATCCAGCAATACCACTATTAGGTCTATACCCTGAAGAGATGATGAAAAAGTATAAAAACATCACTTGTAGAAAAATATTCATAGCAGCAGTAAATGTCCTTCATTTGGGGAATGGCTTAGCAAACTGTGGTATATGTATGTAATAGAACACTATTGTTCTATTAGAAACCAGGAGGGACGGGAATTCAGGGAAGCCTGGAGGGATTTGCATGAACTGATGCTGAGTGAGATGAGCAGAACCAGAAAAACAATGTACACCCTAACAGCAACATGGGGGTGATGATCAACCTTGATGGACTCGCTCGTTCCACCAGTGCAACAATCAGGGACAATTTTGGGCTGTCTGTAATGGAGAATACCATCTGTATCCAGATAAAGAGCTATGGATTTTGAACAATTTCAAGGACTATTGCCTTTAATTTAGAAAAAAAACCCTGCTATCTTATTGTCTGATCTTGTTATCTCTTATACTTTTTGTTTCTTCCTTAAGGATTTGATTTCTCTCTCATCACACTCAATTTGGAACAATGTACAACATGGAAACAAAATAAAGACTGACAGATTGCTTTCCATGGGGGGAGGGGAGTAACATTGGGAGAAAAATTGTAAAACTCAAAACTCAAAATCTTTTTTAAAAAAATTATCTCATTTCAGGAAAATCACTGATTACACAAGAAACAAAACTGAGCCTGTCTGCAAGGTATAAAAAAGGAGATGAGTATGTTCATGATGAACCTTCAGTGAAGGTTATCTCTCACAGGTATTATTCAAAAAATAATATAAATATGTGTATGTGTATGTGTGGTTTTTTTTAAAATAAATTTTAAATCGGAGATCTCTGTGTAGTTTTCAGTGAGTCTCTTCACTCCTCTCCACTAGCCTGGAATTTAAGTGAGTTGACCAGAATTCCTAAAATCTCACTACATAAGTAGATAAATGTGTAATCTTTGTTCCAATAAGGATTGTATTCATGTGTGTTTATGAGTGTGTGTACATGTGCCTAACTCAAGAACAAAACTGAGATCTGAAATGATTCTTAATAGTTACATTGAATTCATTTATATCCCAGTCTAAATGTTCACTATTCCTTTTATTTGGGTTTTGGATTTAATTATTAAAAAGACTAAATTAAAATTAAGTAATCAATAACTGAGTTAGAATGTCATCATTTTAGGATCCCAAAACCTAGCTACTTACTAGAGAATTTTAATAATATGAAGAATTTGGCCTCAGTTAGAAATTGCAAAGACAACTGTCCCTTTAAATCAAGTTAGTAAGTTACGGTTTAAACTAGAAAAAGGGTTCAAGATAAGTATTTGTAGGAAGTTTTTTTTTAATCATGTCACACCTTGCTAGCAGCCTTAAAAAAGGTATCATTAAATGAGAAACTCCTTCTCTCTCATTTAGAAAAGCTAAGTCCCCACTTGTCTACATTTGAAAGTATGCTTGTAAAATCAAGTATTCATGCTTGTGTGTAATTTAGAACCTTTGCTATAAATACATATATAAATTGTGAAATATTCTCATCTGTGAGTTCATTTGTTTTAATGTTAACTTTATATTGATAACAATTTCATTGAACCTATTTTAATTAATGAGTCTCTAGGACTTTAAGTATTCTCTTGGGTTAAGTTTCTGAAATGAAAATGATATATTATAGCAATTAGAATGAATGAAAATTCCTTTTAAGGTTCTAGTCCTATTCTTTTTTTTTTTTGCAAGGTAAATGGGGTTAAGTGGCTTGCCCAAGGCCACACAGCTAGGTAATTATTAAGTGTCTGAGATCGGATTTGAACCCAGGTACTCCTTACTCCAGGGCCCGTGCTTTATCCACTGTGCCACCTAGTCACCCTATTCTAGTCCTATTCTATAACAATTGTAAAGTTTTGCTATGTGAAAGCTAGAAAACACATTGTCAATGGTTTAAGAAAATATATCTATTTGAAATCTTGTTTATTGTGTGTATAAGACTGAATTTTTGGAGAATCTCATTTTCTTTTTAAAAATAGAAGTGTATTTGCAATGAGGTAGATAAACTTGTAAAATAAAAATGTAAAAGATAATTAAGTTATAAGGTTAGCAGTTAAAGAAACCATTTTGTTGTTTTCTTTTATATAAAGGAAATAAGGTGTCAGCATAGAAAACATATTTAGGTTAATAATGTAGGTTAATAATTATTTGTTCAATTTTAAAGAAATCAGACTTGCAAAACAAAAAGTGTGAGGGTCTCTGAAGATTAATTGGGAAATTCAATATTATGTAGCACCTGGTAAGGTAACTTATTGATGAGTAAGATGTTGAGAAATTTTATCAGTTATGTGCTATTTGGAGTTGCTGTAATAGTGTTGAAGCCTGGAACTAAATATCAAAATCATGACCCCCCCCCCCCCCAGGCTATCTAAAATCACTAAACAATGTACAATATAAAAATGGAAAGATTATTTTGTAAAATCTAATAATTTTTGTGTTAATTGACTTAAATACCTGGTTTCTCTTACTACTTTTTATTACATTGGAATTAATAGCACATGTTGAAAATTTAAAGTTACCCAAGTAACCCAAGATGTTTTTAAAGAATTTAGAAAGCAAAGTTATGTATATCTATTTTAAACACAGTTAATAACTAAATGTGTTCATTGTAAAAAGTTACTTTTATAAAAAATCCAGTTCTAAATGTGAATTAGGATTATTTTATTTTTACAACCCCAGTTTTGATTATTATATTTCATTTACAGCCCTGTCTTCAAGTACATGATGGTTGACTTAGTTATAATTTTTCTCTGGCTTGCTTTACTGATATCAATCCTAATCACAGCAAGGCATACCAATTCCTTTAGTGCACAAATCACCTGAAGTTTTGATTATAAGTAATTTCTATATCACAATATATTGATAATTTATCTGTCTGACATCAAGTATGTTAAAGCAGAAAGACAACAGTATATCAATGAAGTCACTACCCTTAAGGTGATAGGTAGAAGGGACTTTTGAAAAAACTACCCTACCCTCAACTGGAATAATATCCTTTACCTGGCAGACCTGAAGTATGGCTCATTGAAAAGAATGTCTGTATGATCTTTGCCTGTAAGACCTAATCCATAAGGGAACATGTCTGTTGAGAACCACAGGTGAGTGGGTCTCTGACCATGATACTTGAATAAACCCTCTCAGTGGAAGGAGTCTGCTCTTTGCCTGGTTTGGTTCTCCATCCCAGGAAGCTTAAGTAGTTATTTTCTAAGCATACAATGTTCCTGGAAGATAAGTGGTTATGTAGTTATGACGCACTTGATATGCCAGTACATACAGCACAGCCTGGGAACAAGCAAAGTACTCAATATTCTTAGGGGATTAGATAAAGAAGGTACCTTGTGGTTTTTGCAGTATAAAAGCCTGTACACAGCTCAATAAATCAGGCTCTCTTTTCCATCTTGTCGGAGTCCCATCTCTTCTTTATTAGACAACCTTCAGTCAGTCAAATAACTCCTTGCTCCACCATGGGTCAGCAGGGCCCTCAACACATGTCCTTATGACCCTATATGTTCTTTATAGAAAATTTCCATAATCATTCCAGATGATCAATAATTGAATATAATAGTGAGCCATTGGAACTCTAAGTCTTGTCTCTTTTCTAACATTAGGATGTCTTTCCCTATCACGAAAAGTTCCCTTAAGGAAAAGAAATATCAGAAGGACTACTTACATCAGGAAAATGCCTATTAGTCTATTTTAAAGTGCTTTAGAGGAGTGAGTCAATCTTTGTTCATTCTAAACATGGCTAAAGTTAAAATAGAAAATTTTATTGCATATTTCTTATTGGACATGTGGAGTTCTAAAATGATTATTTCTACCATTCTTGAGTTATTGGTTACAGCTCAGTTAGTGAGACAACCATTCATGAATCTGTATTATATTGGAATCCATATTCTTATGAAAAGTATTCTGTTAAGATCAGAATTAGGGTCATAGAGTATTAACTTTGTTCTTTATAAACTTCCTAGTTTTTTCTCCATACTAGGCCTCTGTTAAATGGGCCTCTCTGGGGCAGCTAGGTGGAGCAGTGGATGGAGCACTAGACCTGAAGTCAGGAGGATCTGAGTTAAAATCCAGTCGCAGACACATAATATTTACCTAGCTGTGCGACCTTAGGCCCTGAAAGGATGGATAGGGCCACCATAACACTGCATTTCAGCTTTAAAAAAAAATCTACATCCCAATTCCCAGATGGATCTCAATAATTTGAGGAAGGAATATGATGCAGGGAGTTATGGACACAAAAAGGTGTTGTAACTGGACACAAATTGTGTAACCTTTTACACTGTTAAATTCTGTCTGAGTGAATTTGTAGAAAGAGAAATATAGGAGAAATGTCTGTCTAGTAAGAAAATATTTTCTGTGCCTGGGATGTAAATTGACTCCTCTTGTTCCACTGTTAAATGAAAATGCTCCTTCTACCAATTCCCTGCTCCCAGCAGTCAGTTTACAGCCTCTTATCTGTTGTCAGTCTCATAGAGGGGGGGAGGGATTTCCCTCTTTGCCCATATTCCTCTTCCCCTTCAATGCCCAGGGAGTGGGCTAAAGTCTAGCCTGAGCTCAATCAACCCAGTCAGTTTTCCTGTCTGTTTCTATGTCTGTGTCTGTGTCTGTGTCCGTCTCTCTCTCTCTCTCTCTCTCTCTCTCTCTCTCTCTCTCTTTCTGTATCTCTCCTCTCTCTCTGACTCTCTCTGTCTCTCTGTCTTTCTGTTTTTGTCTGTCTCTGTCTCTGTCTCTCTCTCTCCTCTCTCTGTCTCTGTCTCTGTCTCTGTCTCTCTCTCTCTCTCTCTCTCTCTCTCTCTCTCTCTCTCTCTCTCCCCCCTTAAACCTCATCTAACCCTTTTTTATTCACCCCTACCCTCAAGGTGCTTACTTTTCCTCTAGGAGGAGGAGGAAAGGTTTTAATATGTAAACTTTGCAATCTTGTATAATAAATCCTAAACTTTTCACTCAAGAGTTAAAATATGAATTCTTTCACTTGTGAGAATCTTCAAATCTGAATTGGCTAAACCAGTCATCCACCACCAGCTTCCTTCATTCTTCCTATTCTACATCAACCCCTTTTATGGTTTCCTCCATCCTCCTTAGCTGTTTATCTGTAAGACATAGTCTCCTATCCTTAGTTGCTAATAACTGATGTAGAAATGAAAATTAATCACTTATTACAATCTCAATAACTTGAAAAATGAGTTGGGGGCATAGATTAATAACTATAAAACATTTCTCTGTCCAATATTTCCCCTACTTCATCTTGCCAAGGAAACTAATAGGCCTAATTGAGAGCTTTGCATGCATGAGGGATGACCAATGCAAAACATCAAAACCACAAATGGATTATCACATATTAAAAACTGCAACCAGGAAAGTATCATTTGAGTGTATAAAGTGGAGAGAAGAAAAACTTTTCAGAAAACTGCAAGTGTAAGGACAAGTTGCAAATAGAGGAATTTTATTTAATAATTAAGGTAATGGATTTTATTTAATAAATTGTTCTTTCATTTTGCAAAAAAACACCATTGGTAACTGAATGGAGGTTCATTTGGAGTGGGAATGAAGTAGGGGAAATATTGAACATAGAAATATATTCTATAGCAATTAATCTGTTCCCTCTGAAATGATCCATTATCCAAGCTACAAAATACTTCAGAAATGCAAAATGTTTTATAACACTCTTAAAATTTCAAATAGTAGTGGAAGAGCTCCACACCCTATTTTCAAAGGCATTGTTTTGCTAAATGTGGTTCCCTTATCAGGAAGAGACTTCTGGAAGAAACTAGAAGAAGGAAAACCAGTTAGAATTCCATTGATGGTAGTGATGAGAGCCTAAACAAAAGTGGTAACTTTTGTCCCCAGAGAGAAAGGTTCATGAAAGGTCTATTTGGAAAGTATATTAAAAAAAAATATCATGACTTTACAAAAATTAGTGATAACATTTATTTTTTGTGATCTATATTTTCTAATGCATCCATCTCCCCTACTCTTTCCCATGTGAACAAATAAATAAAAATAAGTAAATGAATGAATGAGATTTAGGAAACAACTAACAAGTTGAAAAATACTGTTATAAATTACAGTGCTCTATAATCTGCAAAGAAAAGAAACAGGATGTCTTCTCTTATAGCTTCATTTGGAGTCACACTAAGTAATATCTATTGGGGCTGTTTTAATTATTATGTTCTTATTTTTTAGGGCAGAGAAATATTACATTCAAATTGAGTTGCTTACTCATTCTTTTCTTCTTAATTATCTATTTCTACCTCCTTTTTGCTGCTAAAATATAGCTTTACATTTTTATTTATAATCATCTTTCTTTTCCTTCTTTGTCTTCTTTGATAGCAGTGAATTTTCTAGGCCCAAGAATATTTTAGTCATAACTCTAAATGCTTTCCAGAATAGTGGGAACTCTTTATAGTTTCATCAACAGCAAATTAGTGTTTCTGTCTTTGTACAGCCCTCTAACATTGATAATTCACATCATTTATAATCTTTTATAATTTACTCAGAATAAGTTGAATCCTCATAATTGTTTTGATTTTAATTTCTCTTAGATGATTTGAAGCACTTTTTCTTATTGTTATGAATATTTTGCTAATCTTTTCATAACATTTTGTTTATATCTTTTAACTGCTTATTTATTGTGAATGACTTCTTGCTTTAAGTATTTCTATTGTTTCTCTTAATGTTGGTTATCAGACAAAGTTGTACATTATTTCTCCTCTAGATCTCATTTCTTATGCTTAATGGTATAACTCTTAACTCTTTCAGTTCCTTTCATCCTTGTGCTGAATATTTTGTGCCAAATTTTGGCCAAAATATGAAGTACACAGGGGATCAATTATAGTTGTAGTTTATGTTATTTTCTTCCTAACTACCTTATAAGATGAATGAGAAATAAGTAAAAAAAAAATAAAACTTGCAGGAATCATGTATTTTTCAACACAATATGTTCCCATAATGAAAGAGTTAGGAAATACTTTTCCATTTCCAGTTTTTAGATAGAAACTTTAAAGTGTATTTTAACATTTTTCTCCCCAAACTGGACAAATCTAATTAAAAAGATAAGTAAAATCAAACAAAGAAAACTGATCGTGGTGCAAAACTGAAAGCAAGATGAATTTTAATGTCTTCTGAATGCAAATATTAAAGAGTTTATAGCTTTCTGAAAGGTGACATCTTTGCAAAATAAAGCATGTAATTGTGATGTCAGAGGAAAATGTAGCTGGTTAAAGAGTAAGGTTGAAGATGAAAGAATTCATGTAAAAAACCAGCTCTGACCTGAAGAAATTTTAGGGGCAAAAAAGTTAGGGGCAGCTAGGTGGCATGGTGGATAGAGCACCAGCTCTGGAATCATAAGTACCTGAGATCAAATCCAGCCTCAGACACTTAATAATTACCTAGCTGTGTGACCTTGGGCAAGCCACTTAACCCCATTTGCCTTGCAAAAAACTAAATAAAATAAAATAAAATAAAATAAACGTTTATTCAAGAATTACTATAGGGGCAGCTAGGTGGCGCAGTGGATAAAGCACCAGCCCTGGAGTCAGGAATACCTGGGTTCAAATCAGGTCTCAGACACTTAATAATTACCTAGCCCTGTGGCCTTGGGCAAGCCACTTAACCCCATTTGCCTTGCAAAAAAAAACCTAAAAAAAAAAAAAAGAATTACTGTAATAGGCAGTAGTCAAAAGAGAGAAAAGACAGAGAAAACAAAGGTAGCTGGGAATGGATTCACCTCCACCACCCTTCCACCCCGCCCCCAGGACTGAACAGATGGACAATCAGACTGCAAAGTGAGGGGAAGAAGGAAGGGGGCAAGAGATATGAATAGTTGCCTGTTGGCAATTGAACTGCTGTGAACATATGTGGTACCTATTAGGTAGAATGTGCTGGGAAAAAATAGGGAGAGGTGTTTGAGGTAATTCCCATCTTTAGTGGATAAACATCTCAGAAGGAGCTAAAATATTTCCCTCCACCTATCTAGGTGTCCTGTTTCTGTTGGAAAGTCCCTAAGGATAGGATTGGGAAAGACTTAATACATTAGCATATCAGTAGGGCACATGTACCAAAATAGAACTATTCACCTAGCTAAAGATGGGATAGAAAAACAGAAGCCCACAAATTGTTTCCAGGTGTGTAGGACAATTTCCCCCACTGACAGGACATGCCAAGCAAGAACAGATAGTATTTTTCTTAATATTTCATCTTCATCACATAGACCCTGAGAAGTTACAAATATAAAAAATAGAAATATCAAGCACAAACTTAATAGCCCTAGCTACAATAAACAAGACTCCTAAAGAAGAAAAGTGGTGAAGATCCTTAGAGGGAGTGGAGAACTAGGAAAATGTAGTACTGGATTCTGAAAATTAAGAATGAATTCCATACATTGACTCTTGATTGTGAAGATACACTATCAAAGTTTATTACATACTTCTATGGCTATAAAAATAATAAGAGTTTTGTGAATTAAACAGTAAACAAGTGGTAATAAGATCTTTTAAGTAACTCTAAAAGACTAGAAGAGAATGTAAAGTCTTAAGGGAAAAGAGCAGGTATTTTGACTTAGAAAAGAGGTTGCTGTAATTCTCACCATTCATTTGAAAGGTCTCCAAAGAGACCAAGATATTTGCATTCCAATAGAGCTTTTCAGTGGATGTATTCCTTTACATTTAAGCAGGGTGTTTGTTACTGAAAGAAAATCAGACCTTTACAATCTAGCAAGTTCTTTGTTATTGATTTCTGGGGAAGAAACTGAGGCTTTCATATTTTAGTAGGATCTTTGTTATCAAGTATGGGAATAAAACTGATGTTTTTGCATATTAATAGGAATTTATGACTCATAATGGAGCTATTTATCCATATAACAATGGAACAGAAATCAAGAGCACACAGGATGTGCCCAGGTGTGTCCAAATGAGCATAATATTTTCTTAATAGTCATCATTGTTTGCTATTTATATCATTTTGCATTTAATTTTGTGAATTTAGGTTGTAAATCAGTTGGAGTATGTAATTGCTTAATATTATAATTGATTCATTGTCTATTGTTCATCTAAGCTACATATGAACTTTTTGGTTTTTTTTTAACTCTAATAATAAAGAAGCACAGTAATCACAAACTTTTCATGGGAGCCAAGAAGACAAGGGTTCTAGTTTCACTTTCATAAATGCATATTGTATAAGCATGGGTAAGTCCCTTAACCAATTAGTACTGTACCTAATTCCTTATGTGTCATTTATAAATGAAAGAAATCTGCTGGAGTATGAGAAAATAGAGGATTTTATTCATGAATCCTGCAGGGTACCTCACCTAGCATGAGGCACAAGGTGGGGTTATTACATCAGGTATTATATGGTCTTTAGAAACTTTTACCTTCCACCTGGATTTTCATAGGCTCTCAGAATTTCAGTTACAGTCTAAGAGGTCCGCCCATTCCATGACATGTCCCTAATATGATTCTCCCCACATCTTATGATGCATGTTATGCTGATGAAGCACAATCATCACAGTGGGTATGTGGGATAATATTCAATTACTTAATTGCCCAAACTCAGTTGCATTAGGTCGAGATCTCGAGGTCACTCTTGACCAATTTAGGACTAGTTTCTTCTAATCTTGAGTTTATCATCTCTGGAATGGAATTAGGAGAACTCTCCCAGTTTTGTGATTGGCTGGGGTCATTCCCCTTTGTAATGTCTTTTCTTTCCTTTCCTTTTCTTTTCTTTTCTTTTCTTTTCTTTTCTTTTCTTTTCTTTTCTTTTCTTTTCTTTTCTTTTCTTTTCTTTCCTTTTCTCTTCTTTTCTTTTCTTTTCTTTTCTTTCCTTTTCTTTTCTTTTATATTTCTTTTATTGTATTTTAATTTAATTTAATTTGTTTTATTTATTTTATTTTATTTTTAGGTTTTTGCAAGGCAGATGGGGTTAAGTGGCTTGCCCAAGGCCACACAGCTAAGTAATTATTAAGTGTCTGAGACTGGATTTGAACTCAGGTGCTTCCAACTCCACTGAGCCACTTAGCTGCCCTGTAATGTATTTTAAAAGGACCCCCCCTAAAGACCAACAACACCCTATATACCTCACACTATGGCTATAAATTGAAGAGAAAAGGCAGATTTGTGGATTCCAATCTGAGAGTTCTACATAAGGAAATTGTAGATCCAGGCTCTCTCCTTATTAATGCCATGTATTTTTACTTTTTTTAATCTTGACAAGATGATTGCAAATTCTTTTTTTTTAATTGCACTTAAAATGATTTTAAACATGTTTCCTGTTTCTCATTCTGATTGTTTGCCTTCATTTCAGATGCTTTTCTTGTAACTGAAGAAAAGAGAATGAAGTTTCAGGGATTAGGTTTCAGGGATGACGTTTCAGGCTTACAGAGAGATCTAAGGGGTTCATTTTGTGAAGAATTCCCCAATCTCTCAGACTCAGGGAGGTAAGACAGACTTAAATTTTCATTCAAAAGTAGCACAGTTTATAAGTTACTACTACAAAAAGCTCATAAATTACTACTTTAAAAAGTTTACAAGTTAGGTTCTTTTGGAGAAGCAGCAAGATCTTGAGTTTCAAAAGAAGTAAGCAGAGGATGGGAGAATTTGGGAAATCATGCTCCCCTGAGAAGGCTGGCTTCCCATAGGAAGACAAGCAAGCAGGGGAATAAATGGTAGAAAAGAGCAAAAGGGTAGGAGAGTTTGAGGGATGATGCTCCCTCTCCCCCTCCTTGTCTTGAGCTACCATAAGTAATAGGGTCTATAAGGATGGGGGTTGTTGCCCCAGCAGAGCAGGCTACTCTTCTAAGGCAGAGAAGTGTCAGGATAAAAGCAGTAAGAAAGGACACAGGGACGGGAAGAATTTGGAGAAGGACTCTCCCCAAGAGCAGGCTCCTCAGAAGGAGGACAAGAGTTAAGTTGAAGAGTGAGCTGAGTTTTTAGGGGGAACATAGGTGTGGGGAGATATGTTGATGAGGGGCACTGGTTCAAAGAGCTGAGATGAGATGAGAGATCTATAAGAAAAGAGCTCAAAGACTTGATCCCTTCAGGCTAAGACAGGGCTTCATTTTTTAATGATAAGGGCTTGTCTTTTGCCTAGCTGGGGCAAGCTACTTTACTAAAAGTTTATTGACCTCATCTCATAATGGTCTGGTAGCAAGCATTTCCTGGGAGTTCTTGTCAGGGAGGCTTAAAGTACTTAATAAAAGTTCATTGACCTTGTTGGAAGGGATGTGGGAAATCTGGGACACTAATACATTATTCCTGGAGCTGTGAACTCATCCAACCTTTCTGGAGAGCAATCTGGAATTACGCCCAAAGGGCAACAAAAATGTGCATACCCTTTTATCTAGCAATACCACTAGTGGGGCTTATACCCTGAAGACATGATGGAAAAAGGGTAACAGAATCACTTGTACAAAAATATTTATAGCAGCCCTGTTTGTGGTGGCAAAGAATTGGACATCAAGTAAATGTCCTTCAATTGGGGAATGGCTTAGCAAACTGTGGTATATGTATGTCTTGGAATACTACTGTTCTATTAGAAACCAGGTGGGATGGGAATGCAGGGAAGCTTGGAGGGATTTGCATGAACTGATGCTGAGCAAGATGAGCAGAACCAGAAAAACATTGTACACCCTAACAGCAACATGGGGATGATGATCAACCTTGATGGATTTGCTTATTCTATCATTGCAACAATCAGGGATAATTTTGGGGTATCTGAGATGGAGAAAACTATCTGTATCCAGAGAAAGAATTGTGGAGTTTGAACAAACACCAATGACCATTACCTTTAATTTAGAAAAAAAACTGATATCTTATTATATAATTGTTATCTCTTATACTTTTTTCTTCCTTAAGGATATGATTTCTTTCTCATCACATTCAACTTAGATCAATGTGTACCTTGAAAACAATGTAAAGACTAACAGACTACCTTCTGTGGGGGGATGAGGGGAGGGAAGCAAGATTAGGGGGAAAACTGTAAAACTCAAAATAAATAAAATCTTTAAAAAAATAAGTTCATTGACCTCTCAGTTTGGAGTGGGATGGGGGGAGGGGTTAATACATGCTCAGTACAGAAGGTATTGATTAAACAGAAAGTACAGATTAAACTCTGACTCCCAGGTTTTGATAGGGTTCATTTAGGGGAAAAACTAGGAACCCCAGGAAGAGGGGAAAAAATATCAATTCAGGGTCTTGGGAAAGTGACCTCTGCTCTGTCTCAAGAACTATTGTAAAACTATTCACTTCCTAAGGCTATTGTAAAGGTCTTATCTTCACAGAAGCAGACGCCTGTAAAAAATAACCTTACCTAGTCTTGCAAAAAAAAAAAAAACAAGACAGGTTGTCAAGAAAGAATTATATCCTGCCTCACAAAGCTATGATTTCCTGGGGAGAAAGACCTTGACAGGTGATCACAAGATTGTGAGCCCCTGACAATAGAGGGCACTTGATAACCAATTTCTGCAGAAATTGAATAAAACTGTTTTCTGTTTCTACCTTGAGAAGCCTTTCATTTCATTAATTTAATCATCTGTCCCATATAAACTCAACAAAGATTAAGTCATTTGGTAACTGAATCAGTGTACCTAGCATCTTATAGCAGTTCCCCAAACCAGTTTTTTTTCAATAGAAAAACAATGGAAGACCATGATGTGTTTGCACCCTTGTCTCCTAATGACAACCTTCTCTGATTGTGGGAATTTGCATAAAAGGAAAAATCTGGGACATAATTATATCAAAGTAGTCTTTGATGAGTAAATGCCTTATACAGCAGGATAAAATATCCAATCATTTGTTTGATTTCAGGTAATCAAACATTAGCAATATCACCTCAAAGTCATTCAGAAAATAAGTAGGTGAGAAGCATTCATATTCAAAGAATCACAATAGGAAAATTGGCCAGAGGGATTCTGTCTTGTTTTTTTTCCCCCCTGATCTGCACCTCTTTGCAATTCTGCGTGTTCTGTGATATTTCTCTCAAAAGGTGAATTACTGACTTAATGATCCACCAGAGAACTATACCTATAATCAAAATAAAATCCATAGTCCCAAAGATCTATATCCCAAGCAGTAAATTTTTCCAAGAATAGATTAGGGCTACATACAGTTATTTTTCCTATCATGAAATTTCAGTAAACAAAGTTTACCAGTTCAAACTTAGGAAAAAAATTAAGTTTGTCCTGAGATAAAGACCAAATCATTAACCAATAACCAATTTTAAGTTTTAACATTGTAAAAATAGTTTACAGGGTGGCTAGGTGGTGCAGTGTCTAGAACACCGACCCTGGAGTCAGGAGTATCTGAGTTCAAATCTGCCCTCAGACACTTAATAATTACCTAGTTGTGTGTCCTTGGGCAAGTCACTTAACCCCATTGCTTTGCCCTTCCAAAAAATAAAAACCTAAAAAAACTCTAAAAATAGTTTAAATAAGAATAATTTCATAACAAAAGGAAGTTTGAAGATGTGGTGAGCTCCATTTTTATTTCCTTGAAACTCTTTAAAAAACTGTCTCCAAATGGAAAACTCCATTTTGACTCCTTAAAATGATGTTTCTCCACATGGAGACTTATCAGAGCTTCAAGTCTCTCATTCCCCAGTTTCTAGGAACTACAAAATTTCTAGGAAACACAATAGCCTATACTGTTGTAGAAACCTAAATGGCTTTCTGGTCACCCTGAGAAACCCCTAGTAAAATTACAAAATCCATACTGCCTAATTAATGCAGTTTTTACAAATTAAATAAATTCGAAATACTCATGTCCATTTTAGTAATAATGGGGCAGGTCAAATGTCTGAGAGGCAGAGTGGAACTAGAGAGGAGGGTTGGTGAATGTGAGGAGTTAGGGCATTGTTGGGTGGAAGGGGGTCCCTTTGAAATCTGTTACAAATGGGAATGACCCCGGCCAATCACAAAACTGCGAGAGTTTTCCTATCCCATTCCAAAGGTGACAAACTCAAGATTAGAAGAAACAAGTTCTTAACTGGTCAAGAGTGACCTAGAGATTTGACCTAATGCATCTGAATTTATATAATTAGATAATTGAATATTATCCCACACACCCCTTGTGACAACTGGGCTTCAACAGCATATCATGTGTTGTATGATGGAGGAGGGGATGATATTAGGGACATGGGATGGACAGAGATCTTAGACTGTAACTCAGAGAGAGCCTATGAAAATTCAGGTGGGAGGGGAAAGAGTTTCTAAAGACTATAAAGACCTGATGAAATTACCCCACCTTGTGCCTAATGCTAGGTGAGGTACTTGTATCCTGCAGGATTCATGAATAAAGTGTTCAATTTTCTCTCACTCCAGCAGATTTCTTTCATTTATAGATAACAGTGAAGCCACTCAATCCAGTGGAATGGAATGGGAGGAGATAAAACTGAGTTTTAGCTAATTCACAACCCAATCCTTCTCAGAACCCCAGAATGCAGTAGCATCTCCCCAATTCTCCATGCCAGAAGGGAGAAAATGGTGAGTATGCAATACAGATCAAAACACAAGAGGGGCAACCAAATTGGACAACATGATAATAGATGCACAGCAGACAGGTTTCCCCAATTCCCCAGGTCAGGGTGGAGAGAAAAGAAATTTGCAAATGAAAACACAGAGAGGTAGGCTAACTGTCAATTGAGAGACAGCAGACTGACTATCTGGTTAATAAAAAACAGAAATACAATAAATAGCTAAAACATAGCCTAGAGAGATACTCTTAAGAATTTCCCATGTGGATCAAATTTTAACAATGTCCCTATCTGTACCAAAGTCTTCCCTGCAAAAAAAAAATGAGACTTCACACAAAGAATAGTCCTAAGGCAGGTCTTCTAGCTAGAGTGGAGTCAAATCTTACCAGGTATTGTGGACCCAACTTGAAGCAACATTCTGCTTGCTTTGACTGGTCAGTCTACAAAATTCATTGTGCACCTCTTCTCCCATATATCCCCAGGGCAGGGGAAGGGTAGTTTAAAAAAGTCTAAAGTCAATGAAAGGGTTAAACTTGGATATTTTTCATCTTCTGAAGTCTAAGAGCATTGATCTATCACTTTGTAGATTCCATTATGAAGAAGGCAGAATGGGGTTACAGAGAAAGGAAGATTAAAGATTGGGGTTCGTTTTATGAACTTGTCAATCTCTCAAACTCAGGGAGGTAAGAAAGATTTAAATTTTAATTCAATTGTTGCAAAAACACTTTAAAACTTACTACAAAAAGCTCACAGATTGTCATTGAGAAGCAACAAGACAGTGAGTTTCAACAGAATTAAGAAGGTGGGAGAGTTTGGGGAATCATGCTTCCCAGAGCAGACTGGCTTCCCACAGGAAGACAATTAGGGCAAACAGTAGAGGAGGGCAAAGGGATGACCCCCTCCCTCCCCAAGGGGAGGCTGCCCTCCAAAGAAAGGTGAGCCACCATAAGTTAAAGAAGGGTAATGGAAGTGGGGGATGTCCCTCCTCAGAGAGGACTACCCTCCAAAGCTGCAGGGTATAACTAGTGAGGAAGGGCATGGGGCAGGAGAGTTTGGGGAATGATTCCTCCAGAACAGGATCCTCCAAAGGAGGACAAGCAGCTCAACTGAGAAGTGAGTGGGGATATATGTTGATAAGAGGCAGTAGATCAAAGAGCAGAGATGAGGTAAAGAGGGATATACAGAGAGAGAGAGAGAGAGAGAGAGAGAGAGAGAGAGAGCCCAAAGACACAATTCCTACTGGCTAAGGCAGGGATCCATTATTTTATTGATAGAGGCTTGTCTTTTGCCTGGGAAGGACAAGGTACATTACTAAAAGTTCATTGACCTCATCTCGAAGCCTGGGAGTTCTTGCCAGATACTTTATTAAAAAATATTCATTGCCAATTCATAGCTTGGACAATGGGATGGGAGTGTGGGGTGGTTAACTTGCGATTTATCATTTAATAGATTTAATTTTCTTTTTGAATAATATTTGAGTTCCATATTCTATTACAAAGCTAAAAGGTTACCAGTATTCTGGGAAGAGTGTTATCTAAACATCAGGCTCAACCTGTATATTCTCAGACAATTGGATAAAGATTTGGGTATACTAGCAGAATTTTTGCAGTTTGGGAGAGAGGTGTCCCAAGATGGCCCAAAGCAACTACCCATGGATCAAGATGAAAATATAGAAATTAAATGGGAAGTACCACTGAGATGTTCCCCAATATTAATCCATAGGAATTCATAAAGAAATTTTTGGAGTTCTGTCATCTTTGTTTTGTGGAGTCAGTTGTAATTGCTCTTTATATGTCACATAGTTCCTTCTTTTTTGAATATTTTGAGAGTTAAAGACATCTAGAGAAAATGTCTAATTTTTCAGTTTGTTCTTCTCATGACCAGCTAGGAGAAACTATTTTTTTAAAATGCCAATTGTGGTGTGTTTTTCATTACCTTATAAAATGTCTTGGTAAATAATTTCCTTTGATGTTGACTTATGTTGTACTTATAGATAGACTTAATATATAGAACTTGATTTATGAATCATGAAAATAATGTTCACTTTGTTTATTTGTTTTAAGTCAAGCTCCTCCTTGCCTTAGCAAACCAGTGCTGGTAAAAATAAAACAAGATAATTTGTTTTATTTTGAGACCCTGAACTCCTAGTAGATTATTAATTATATGTATATATATACAATTTTGTATATTCACATAGAAAGCAGCTTATTAAATTTGTTTTCTTTCTTATTGCTTTATTTAAGATGCTGAATTATGAGAGAGTATTGTAGCCAGTTGTTACTTGAGTTCAGAGAAGAATCATTTATTCAGACCTGGGAAAGCAAGGTGGAAAGAAAACAAAAATTTATTAAAAGAAGTTACAACACATAAGAAGGGATAGGGGGAGAGAGAGAGAGAGAGAGAGAGAGAGAGAGAACAGCCAAGTAGCATTGGACTGGACCAAGAGGTCAGAGAAGACTATGGCCCTGAGCTGGAGTCCAACCCAGGTTTTTATATCTTGCCTTTCATCCACAGGGCAAAAGGTGAACTCACTCCTGGAATTAGGTAGAGGGTAAAGCCTAAGGAGATCAGGATACAAATTGTACATCAAACAATGAATCAATGGTACACTGAGAATGGGGATCTCCACCCAATTTGAGCAGCCTTTAAGATTACAAATTGTTTCTGTTACAATCATAATTCTCTACTTCTAGTCAATTTACATCTCAAGAGTAGATGGCAATCAATTTACATATCCACCCAATTTCTACATTCACAATTCTCTTCATCTCCCCTACATCAGTATGTGTATCTTCATACTTACATTAGTTTTGGAAAAACTAATGAAGGATTTGACTAAGTAAAGTTTGAGAAATATTGCACAAAAGATGGTGAGAAATTGTACAAGTTGTATTTGGTTAAAAAAAAACAGGCCTTTTGTGTGAGGATGACACTATCTTATTAAGGAAGCAGTTATAGTCAAACAAGAATTGGGACTGAATGAGGATTGAGTTTAAATGGGATGTTTATTCTACTTCATAGATATCTGACTGAAAAGATGCTAGGGTGCCCAGGTTGTGTTAAACGGAAGAATTGGATTTAGAAAGTTCAACTTAAAACAAAGCAATATTTAGGTGGGAAGAAAAAGAGAACACATTCAGAATTTTAGGAGAAAACAAATTTGGGATTATAAAGGATTACTAAACTTCTATATTCTTTCTACTGTTACCAATATTATTTATTCCCTCTTCCTTGGTGCCTAACATTTTTTTGGTATTCCTTAATCCATATAACATGGATTCTGACAACAGCAGATTCACTGAATACCCTCATGAATTCCCTTGGAAAAATCTAGAATTAACAGAATTAAAGAAAGAAGATACATGGGAGACCCTTTAGGATTGCTACCTGATTTCATTTAGTCTTGACTTGAATTCTTTTATGTCCATGATATATGAGCACAAATCACTTGAGCAACCTAGCATCTTTTCAGCTCCACGTAACTGCAGGACATCTAGGACTCCAAGCCTCTCACAGTGTTCACTAGGTTGCCTCCTGTTGTGGTTTCTTCTGCATGGATTAGCCTCATGGACTCCTAGAGTCCTCCTGAGATTCAATGGCAACCATATCCATTTGTGGTAGAGGAACTCCACATCTTCCAGACAACAAGATAACTTCATCTGTCCTTCTAACCAACCACACAATGTTGTTAATTGGACTACTGTAAATGCTACTTTCTGGCAATCTCCTTCCCTTATGTGAACTATATTGATAAGCAATACCCCTATAGTGAATATCACTGTATGCACGCTGCCTTAAGACCATTCTATTTACTATCTATTTACTACCCACACACTGGATTCCCAACATTCATGCTGCCATACAAAACTGTTCTAGATGGGTAATTACCCATGAAACTACTTTGTCATTCAGTCTCACCAAGGACCAGGGCAAATAAATTGTGTGTACTAATTCTACCAACATTATGTTAAATTATTTTGGCAGCAAAAGCCATTACAAAGTCCTTCAATTATTAGAGTTCCCCCATAGCTGTGTTAATGTATCTCAAACTTCCCAGAAATTTTTGTTGCATTGTAACATCATTTTCCCCATACTAAAGACTTGTACTAGCAAAAGGGAAAAACGTGCTTGGTATGATACCCTACTTGGTGGGGCTGGAACTGGTTTGGGCTTAGTAAATTCAGTAGATCTTGAGACCCTGGCCAGCAGACTGTGCAGTGCTGGACAGGATGTCATTCAGGCTGTAACAATTAATGCTCAGTGGTTGCCCACGATGGTCCTACTCCATCACCTAATTCTAGGATATGAAAAGAGATTTTTAACCATTTTTAATGCTTCTACCTTAGCTAACTTACATACTGATGCTAACTGGACTTGATGTTCCCTGGAAAACATATATGTGCTGTTGCAAAAGGAAAATGCTCAGTGATTACTAAAGCAGGAGATGCTAAATTATGGAAAAATGCTTTTAGGAACTATCTCCCTAGATATCATTGGATTGTAACATCTGTAACCTCTCTTCACTGTATGACCTTGACCAGGATCAGAATGGATATTAACCCTTCCTTTGGCCTTGATATTGGAAAGGGCATATGCTGGTTCCCATTAATGGAGAAACATTATAAATAATTCTTCATATTCTAAAATACAAGTAGCAATTACATATAAACTAAAAAACTAGTACTAATAATAACAAAAATATAGAAAGAGCTATAGCATTAAAATATCTAGTGGCAGTAGGAGAGGAAAACAAGAAATCATACCAGTGATGATTAGTATCAATAGTTACAAGGTGAAAGGCCTCAAGTAGTTTACCAGCAACTATTTGGGTCTGTATTTGGTATTCATTAAGAGCTCTCTCATTTTTCTCCAATAGTTGCTTTAGAGAATCAGAATCACTTAATATTTGTATAACAGGTTCTAGAGACATATATATACATATATATGGAAGAGGTAAAGATTAGGGTACCCAATTAAGAGTTACTTCATCCATTTGGTCAGGGAAAAGTAAACAATCATCACCCTACCAGTGGAGACGTGTACTTCATCCACTTATTCAGGGGAAAAGTAAAAATCATCATCTTGTTAGTAAAGATGTGAAATGTTGGACAGGAAGCCTGAAAAAGGGGCAATCTGGCCAACAGAAGACAGATCAATTTGAATATTAGAGGTGATACTTCATATAACATAGAGAAATTAGACTGAAGGTATATTGTCAAATCCCAGAGATTAGAGGAATGGTCCAAAAGACAGGGCTCCATCTGCCATGTAAACATTCCACACCCTATTCCTGAATTACATACAATACAATCAGTTAAACCATGAATGCAAAGCAATCATATAGCACAAAAGGAATAACACAAAAGATTTCATCAAACATAGTCAAAAAGCTGAATAAATTAAAGGAAAAAATACCTTTTAGGAAAAATAAACAACCTATAAAATAGATCCAGGACAGATATTACTAGTTTATCCAAAGGCTTAGATCAAAAATAGAGCCTGGAAAATATCTTTCAGTGAATTATCATGGAAAACTGTCCATATATATTAGGTCAAAAAGACACCAATAGTCCTTGAAAGACTACAGAAAACACCTATAGAAAGAGATTCCAGGATAAAAACTCTAAGGAATGTCATAGTCAAATTTTCAACTAAAGGAAAAAATACTGCAAGCAGACAAAAAAGAAGAAATTTAATTACAAAGGAAGCACAATCAGAATTATATAAGGCTTATCAGATTCAATATTAAAGTATCTGAGAGTCTGGAATAGGATATTCTGGAGGACAAACGAACTTAGATTACAACCAAAAATTTTCTACCCTGCAAAATTCAGCATATTCTGTCAAGGGAAAATTTGTATTTTCAATGAAGTAGAGGACTTCCAAAAATTTTCTGATAAAATGACCAGAACTAAATAGAATCTGAATGAATACTATGTTCACTTAAAAATTTCTCTTGTGTTTTTCTTTATTATCCCATGATTTTCTTTCTCTTCCCTTGGTCCTAATTCCTTATACAGAAAATATCTAATAAGTAACTAGGTTAAACACAAATGTGCATGTATAACTTTTACCTAATACTTTGCCACTGAGGCAAATGTTCTTTGTATGTTATTGCCCACTTGATAAATCAAAAGACATGAAAAGGCAGTTTACAGATGAAGAAATAAATGCAATTGATAATCATATGAAAATTCTATAAATAACTATTGATTAGAAAAATGCAAATTATAGCAAGATGGAAGGGATGATAGCAGAAAAATGTATAATATAAATATGCAAGTAGATGAATGCTGAGAAACTTTTATAACATGTAATTGGAAAAATAAAATATAATATTCATCTGAAAAAAGAAGTATATGTAATGTGGAAAAGGTAAAACCCAATAAAATCAGGGTTGAAGAAAGGACACCCATCATAACCACTATTATTAATTAATATTGTATAAGAAATGCTAACTTTAGTAATAAAAATGAAAAAGAAATAGAATGAATTAGAATAGGAAATGAGGGGAAAAACTCACTCTTTTTGCAGATGATATGATGGTATACTTAGAGAACCCTAAGGAAATCAACTAAAAAACTAATTAACAATCAGTTAATTAAATTACCTAAAAAACTAACTTAAAAAAACAATTAAGAACTTGGGGAAAAATTAAGGATATAGAATAAAGCCACATAAATAATGAACATTGCAAAATATTCACTAAATTTCTGATGGGTAGTAGACTTAAGAAATATAGCTAAAAATTATAATTCTACCTAAATTAATCTATTTATTCTGTGCCATACCAAAGTAGCAAAAATTACTTTTTAGAGCTAGAAAAAATAATGATAACATTAATCTGCAGGAACAAAAGGTCAAAAATATCAGGGCAATTAATGAAAAAAAAATGTGAATAAAAGGGACTTGGTGTAACAGATCTACAAAACTACTTGGTATTGACTAAGGGGGAAAAATGGTTAGTAAGTGGAATAGATTAGGAACAAAAGAAATCAGAGTAAATGAATGCAGTGATCTACTGTTCCATAAACACAAAGAATCCAGCTTCTGAGATATTTGACAAAAATTGGCAAATTATTGGGAAGCCTGGAAAATAGTATGGTAGAAACTACCCAACATCTCATACCTTATACCAAGATAAGGTCAAAACATGTACATCTTTTGGACATAGAGGTGGTACCATAAACCAATTAGGAGAATAATGAATAGTTATTCTGTCAGATTTATGGAAAGGGAAACAATTCATGACCAAACAAGAGTTAGAGAACATTACAAAATGCAAAATGGATAATATTGGTTACATTAAATTTAAAAGTTTTTGCCCTTTTTTTTTGCACTTTTTTACAAAACCAATGTAACAAAATTAGAAGGAGAATGGAAAGATGGGAAATAATGAGATAAAAATCTCATTTCTAAAATATATAGTGAACTGAGTGAAATTTATAAGAATATAAGTTATTGCTTGATAAATCAAAAGATATGAAAAGGCAGTTTACAAATGAAGAAATACATTCTATTGAAAATCATATGAAAAATGCTATAAATCACTATTGATTAGAAAAATGCAAATTATGACAATGTTAAGGTACCACCTTACATCTCTCATATTGGTTTACCTTGCAAAAAAAAAGTGATAAGTGTTAGAAAGGATGAAACTGGGACACTAATGCACTCTTGGTGGAGTTGTGAACTGATACAACCATTCTGGACAGCAATTTTGAACTATGGTTAAAGAGCAATAAAACTGTGCATACCCTTTGATCCAGCAATAACATTACTATGTACCTGAAAGGGATCATAAAAAATTGGGAAAAAAAAGCATACATGTAAAATAATATTCATCTTTTTTGTGGCAGCAAAGAATTTGAAAATGAGGGAATGCCCATTTGAAAATTACTGAATAAATTATGGTATATGAATGTGATGGAATACAATTTTTATAGACAGTATTTTTGATAAAGGCCTTGTTTTTAAAATATAGTGGACTGAATCAGATTTTTAAAAAGTGCAAGTCATTCCACAATTGATAAATGGTCAAAAAAGATGAACTAGCAGTTTTCAGAGGAAGAAAGTAAAGCAAACTATATCACGAAAATGCTCTTAAGCATTGGTTGGTTCCTAGAGAAATAAAAATTAAAACAATTTTGAGCTACCACATCACACATATCAAATTGGCCACAGTGATAGAAAAGGGAAAAGATAAATGGTGGAGAGGATGTGGGAAAACTGGCACACTAATGCATTATTAGTGGAGTGCAATTTGGAATCATGACGAAAGATCTATAAAATCTCTGCAATATCATGACTAAATCTGAATCCCAAAGTGATCAAAACAGGGGGCAAGACCCACATATACAAAAATATTTATAACACCTCTTTTTGTCGGAACAGAAAATTGGAAATTGAGAGGATATCAATCAATTGGTGAAAGGCTGAATAAGATATGGTATATGAATATGATGGAGTACTATTGTTCTGTAAGAATTGATGAGCAGGTGAATGTCAGAAAAACCTGCAAAGATTTGCATGAATTGATGCTAAGTGATATGAGCAGAACCAGGAGAATATTGAATACTTTTAACAATACTCTGTGATGATCAAGTATGATAGACTTAGGTCTCAATAATATAGTGATAGACGAAAATTCTAAAAGATGTGTATTAGAAAACACCATCCACATCCAGAGGAAAAAACTGTCACTGAAGTTTGATCTGCATGCAGATAAAAGAAAAGTGTTTTCACTTTTTAAATTTGTTTTTTTTTGTTTTCTTTTGTTTTTTGAGGTTTTTACCTTATATTCTGATTCTTCTTTCACAGTATAACCACTGAGAATATGATTTAACTTTGTAACCTATACCATATTATTTGACATCTTGGGACAGGCAGAAAAGAGGGAGAGGGAAATCTTTACAAAAATGAACATTGAAAGACATATTTACAAATAATTGGAAAATAATTAATTGAAAAATAAGCTTGTTAGTCATGGGAACATCTATAAAATGGGAATTTTATACTTTCTTCTTTATAAAATTCTTCAGTGATGAGATTTGTGATACTTGTAGACATGAATTACTGAGTTTCATTTTTTATAAAACTTTTATTTCACACAAAATATCTAGCACCACAGGTATTTTTAGGGGGGATACAGTAGGTAAACAAGAATTTATTAAACACATATGTCAATTCACCATTGGGAATACTAAACAAAAAAAAAAAACTTGTCTACTTCCTCAAGGATTTCACATTTTAATTCAGGAGAAAACACATTCAAAATTGTATATACAAATGGAAAGCCAATTTGGAGCATGGAATTTAAATTGAGCATTTGGGCGGGGGGGGGGGGGGGGGGGTTTGCAAGGCAAATGGGGTTAAGTGGTTTGTCCAAGGCCACACAGCTAGATAATTATTAAGTGTCTGAGATTGGATTTGAACCCAGGTACTCCTGACTCCAGGGCCGGTGCTCTATCCACTGCACCACCTAGCTGCCCCTAAATTGAGTATTAAAGAAAGCAAGTGAAACCAGGACCCAAAGATGATGATGGAGAGATTCCAAAATATGGAGATAGCAAAATGCCTTTGGGTTGAAAGATGGAGTATATTGTACAATGAATTCCTCTTAATTTCAGGGCTTTCTCTTTGTTCTTTCTTATGTATACCATATACAGTATTTTTTTGCTTATATTTTGTTTACATATTTCTTCCCCCATTAGACTCTAAGTTTCAAAATAGGTGCTTAATAAATATCAAATAATTGCATGGCAAGAAGACTAATGCCAACAGATCACAGAGTTGATAGAGGGAAGTAAAGTGTAAGAAATACTGGAAAGGTAGGAAAAGGGCAAATCTTAAAAGTCTTAAATATAAAGCAATTTTATATTTGATCCTGTAGGAAAGAAGGAGCCACTGGAATTTATTAAATGCTGGGGGGGGGGGGGTAACATAGGTAGAGTTATTTAAGAAAATCACCCTGGCAACTGAATGGAGGGTATACTGGAGTAGAGAGTTATTGGAAGCAAGCAGATAAAAAAAAGTTGTTCTAAAAATCCAGTCATGAATAATAATAATTATAGCATCTAACTACAATGTGTTTACTATGTGCCAGGTACTGTAAATAAGCACGTTGCAATTATGTTTTCCTTTGATTTCCTCCAACTATCCTGTGATATAAGTACTATAATTATCTGTATTTTAAAGATAATTAAACTAGGATAATCAGAATTCAAGTGACTTGTCCAGGATCACTCAGAAAATAGTGTCTGAAATAAGATTTGAGTTCCCGATCAAGGCTTGACATTTTTCCCCTGTGCTACCAACAATTTCTGTAATAATCACCAGAATGGAAATCTATACCAAAACCAATCTTATAAATTAGTTAATTGTACCTCTTCCCTTTGAAAGATTTAAGAAATGCATAGGAAAGGAAAGCAATAGAGAGAGAAAATAACTCTTAAGCTACTAAATGCCAAATTTCTTAAAAGATTCAGGTTTTGAAAGGGGATTATATTGATTACTTATACTAAGTAATAGCAGATAGGAATTAACAGTTAATCATGAAGCACCATAGAAACTGTAGACAGATTGAACTTCTGGGACAGAGCTAAGATGGCAGCATGAAGCTCACATAGTCCCAGAGCTTTTCCCTACCAAAGATAGAAGAAGTCTCTAGTCTGACATTCACATTCTACTGTAGACGTTGTGGAGGATCTTCTGTGAAGGCTGTCTCTTTGGGAGAAAAGTGGAGTATAATCCAGGAGGTGGGAGAGCAGGAAAGTCAGCAGGAGGCTTTTAGCCACAGTACAATCCAAGCCCAGACAGCTAAACAATAGCAGGGGTTCCAGCAGATAGATAGCAAGCCAGTAGGGTGGATTCCAACCCCAAACAAAGTAATGAATCCTGAAATCATTGGGGTAAAAGATAGGACTGGGTTGGGAACAATCCACTATTATGTCAGAACCTGGAGATAAAAGAGGAAAAAAAAAACCTCTGCAAAAGCAAGATCTGGACTGCAAAGGCAACATCTTGGCTGACAACATGCCAAGGATCACACCTTAGCCCCAGCAAAACAAAAGCTTGAATCTATGTTCCATATATCCCAGGAGCAGAACTAAAACAACAAAGATAAACAAAAAAGTTAAAAGAGCCCTCACTATAGAAAACAACTTTACAGACAAAGATGACAGCAATGCCATGTCTGAAGAAGGTAGTGAAAAATAACTCAAAGTGGAAGTATCAAAACAGTTTATAAATTGAACCCAAATACAAAAGCTTATCAAGGAACTTAAAAAAGAATTTAAAAACCAAAGAAGAAAGGAAGAAGAAAAAATGGAAAAAAGAAATGAAAGTCATACAGGAAAATTGTGACAAGTTGACCAAAGAAATCAAGTCTGTTAAAAGTAAAAATAACCAGCTAGAAAAGTAAACAAGAAGCTAATTGAAGAAAATAAAATCCTATGAATTAGAACTGAGCAATTAGAAACCAATGAATCTACAAGTCTGCAAGATTCTGTCAAACAAAATAAAAAGGCTGAAAAAAATGAAGAAAATGAAAAGTACCATCCAGGGGGAAAGAATGACCTGGAACATAGATCCAGTAGAGACAATCTATGAATCATTGGCCAGAAGGGAACAAGACAACATTGTAACCATTAAAAAATTTCACAGAACACCTCCAGAAAGAGACCCCAGGATAAAATCTCCAAGGGCTGCAATAGCCAAATTCCAGAACCGTCAAATAAAGTAGAGATTATAGCAAGCAGCAAAAAGAAATTCAAATACAAAGGTAACACAATCAGGCTAACACAGGACCTATCAGCCTCAGTGTTGAAGGATTGGAAGAGCTGGAATAGAATATTCTGAAAAAGCAAAGGACTGAGATTACAACCCAGAATGTACTATCCTGCAAAATTCAGTATATAGTGTCAGGGAAAAAGAAGGATGTTCAATGAAATAGAGGACTTCCAGAATTTCCTGACACAAAGACTAGAACTGAACAGAGAATTCAATTGCCAAATACACAACTGAAGAGTTGCATTAAAAAGGTAAATGAAAAGGGGACAGAAAAAACAAAACTGTTTTAAACAAATGTTGGTTGACTATCAAATTGTATACAAAACTAAAAGGGAAGATATAACACTTCTAATTCTTTAGAACTTTACTTCTCTAAGGATAATTAGAAGGTAGAACACAATTGAAGAGAATTAACCTAAAGGATATGGGTTTAATTGGGTCTTGTTTCTCATTTGAAGAGATCTAAGAGGGCATCACTATGTTTGAGACAAAAAGCCCTACAAAAAGAAGGGCTGTTAACTTTAACTTAAGTGTCTTTAATCCCTTTAATCACAAGGTGTTAAGCATTTTGTCTAATGAGGGCATCATAAATTGTGGGGACCTGAGTCAGTGTCTCTGTAACTTATAATCATTCATAAAGTCCTCAGGTGAGACCTCCAGAGCCTTCCAGTACTTAGAGCCCTCTAAGCATCATGAACTTGCAAGGGTCTGAGATAGTGTCTCTGTAACTTAAAATCATTTGTAAAGTTCTCTGGTGAGGCCTCCAGAGCTTCCCAGTACTTAAGAGATCTTCAAGATTATTTCAGTTAATTAGACTTAACCAGGCTTCACCTTAACAAGGGGTGAAGTACCGTGGGGGGGGCAGGGTGGGGGGGTGGGAACCATAAAGTATGAAAGAAAATAGGTCTGGGGAGAGTGGCACAAATAGTTCAAGAAATGATATAGCTTTTGATGATACTTGGCTCATGAGGAAGATTGTACTTGAAAGATACCTGAATAGGGGGTAAGATAAAAAATAATTATAGTTATAATTTGATATAATTTGAATCAATACTGCTTATCAAGCAAGCAAGTAAATAATCTGTGATGACAACTTCATAACAATAGAAGTTGGTCAAACACTCAAAGAATGGAACTGATTAATATTAGAACAATAAATAACACTAAGGGAAGAGGCAAAATGATTTATAATTTTAGAGGGAAAGAAGAGAGAATGTGGATGCTAAGTAAATTATATTCAATACATTTACCCAGTGATGGAATAAAATACATTCCCACTTGGGTTTAAAAATCTAACAATCTAAATGGAAGGCGGGGACTGAGTAAGGGAAAGATATGGGAAGATGGGAAAGTCAGGTATAAATGAAAAAAATAGTATGTATCTAACATTATCAACAAATATTAAATGTAATGGGAATAAACTTGGAGCATTATCAATAAATTCTGCAGTGAAATAAGGATGCCTTTATCACTGTTACTATTCAGTATAGTATTAGAAATGCTAGCAGTAACAATAACAGAAGAAAAAGAAATTGAAGGAATCAGAATTGGCAATGAGGAAGCAAAATTTTCACTCCTTGCAGATGATATGATGGTATACCTAGAGAACCCTAGAAAACCATCTAAAAAAACTCCTTGAAACAATTAACAAATTCAGTAGAGTAGCAGAAATTTTTGCAACGAGACTACAGAAAGTTATTATGAGCATAATATACCAAGATCAGTTTGGATTTAAACTAACCAGCCTGGGATGGTTCAACATTAGGAAAATACTCAACATAAATAAACATATCAATAGCAAAACCAACTGAAATCATGTGATTATCTCAATAAGTGCTGAAAAAACCTTTGATAAAATACAAGATCCATTTCTTTTAAAAACACTAGAAAGCTTAGTAATAAATGGAATTTTCCTTTAAATAATAAATAGTATGTATCTAACATTATCAACAAATATTAAATGTAATGGGAATAAACTTGGAGCATTATCAATAAATTCTGCAGTGAAATAAGGATGCCTTTATCACTGTTACTATTCAGTATAGTATTAGAAATGCTAGCAGTAACAATAACAGAAGAAAAAGAAATTGAAGGAATCAGAATTGGCAATGAGGAAGCAAAATTTTCACTCCTTGCAGATGATATGATGGTATACCTAGAGAACCCTAGAAAACCATCTAAAAAAACTCCTTGAAACAATTAACAAATTCAGTAGAGTAGCAGGATATAAAATAAACCCACATAAAAAATAATTTCTTTATATGAACAACAAAGCCCAAGAGCAAGAGATAGAAAGAGAAATTCCATTTAAAATAACTGTAGATGGCATTAAATACTAGGGAATCTACCTCCCAAGACACACCCAGAAACTGCACAAAGCACTCCTCATCAAAATACAGTCAGAACTAAATAACTGGAAAAATATCAAATGATAAAAATTACTATTCTACCCAAATTAAATTATTTGTTCAGTGTCAAACCAATCAAACTACCAAAGAACTACTTTACCAAGCTAGAAAAAATGTTTAAAAAAATTCATTTGGAGCAACAAAAGGACAAGAATAGCAAGGCAATTGATAAAAAATGTAAAGCAAGGTGGCCTAGCTCTATCAGATCAAAACTATACTATAAAGCAGCAGTCATCAAAACTGCCTGGTACTGATTAAGAAATGGAGTAATGGATCAGTGGATTAGGATAGGTTCTAAATGTAAATGACAGCAAATGACTACAGAAATCTACTATTTGACAAACCCAAAGACATCAGTCTCTGGGGAATAAGAATTCACTATTGATAAAAAATTATTGGGAAAACTGGAAAATAATATGGCAAAAACTATGTATAGAGCCACATCTCACACCATCTTCCAAAATAAGGTCAAAATGGGTACCGGATTAAGACATAAAGAGCAATACCATAGATAAATTAATAGATCAAAAATTATCTATTTGATCTATGGAAAAGGGATAAATTCATGACCAAACAAGAATTAGAGCACATTACATTCTGCAAAATAAATGATTTTGACTATATTAGATTAAGAAGTTTTGTCACTAATAAAATCAATGCTGCCAAAATTAGAAGAAAAGCAGAAAGCTAGGAAACAATCTTCACAATCAAGAGACTTCTGACAGAAGTCTCATTTCGAAAATATATTGAGAATTGCATCAAATTTATAAGATCACAGGTCATTCATCATTTGATAAATGGTCAAAGGATATGAAGTCAATTTTCAAATGAAGAAATTAAAGCTATATATAATCATTAAAAAATACTCCACATCATTATTGATTAGAGAAATGAAAATTAAAACAACAATAAGGTATCATCTCACACCTATTAGATTAGCTAAGGTGAGAAAAAGGAAGATGATCAATGTTGGAGAGGTTGTGGGAGGACTGAGACATTGATGCACTGCTGGTGAAGTTGTGAAAGGATCCAACCTTTCTGGAGAGCAATATGGAACTATGCCCAAAGAGTGATAAAACTGTCCATACCTTTTGACCCAGCAATTCCAATTCTAGGTCTATATTCAAAAGAAATTTTAAAAAATGGGAAAAGTATTACATGTTCCAAAATATTCAGAGCAGTTCTTGTAGTGATAAAGAAATGGAAATTGAGGGGATTCCCATCAATTGGCTAATGGAGAAACAAGTTATGGTACATGAATACTATGGAATATTATTATTCTATAAGGAATCATAAATGGTCTGCCTCTAGAAAAGCATGGAATGACTTATGGGATCTAATGCTGAGCAAAGGGAGTAGAATCCAGATAACAATGCATACATATTATGAGATGAACAACCTTGATGGAAAGCAGCTCCTTTGGTCAGTCCAGAGTTAGGATAATTGTGTTTAACTAGTGTGGATTTTATTATCCCCAACCAGAGGAAGTAAAACAAAACAAAATACACAGAAAAAAAACCAACCCCTCAGAATCTGATGAACACTTTATAAAAATTATCTTTTATGCATCTCCTTCCCTCAATCCTAATTTCTCATGCCACAAATTACTAATATGTAAATATATTTAACAAAAAAATGCTTGTAAAATGATAACCTGACTGTTCCCTGCTAAGGGGAGAGGGTGGAAATGGAGAGTGGAGGGAAATTTTGTAATATGGAAACATGCTTGTACAAATGAATAAAAATAAACAAATTAAAAAGAAATTGTATATAGTTTGGTAATTTGAAATGGAAAACATTTATACAAATTACTTAGGAGCACTGCTCCATGATGCTTCTTTCTAGACAGACTAGGAGCTTTATTTGTAAAGATGACTAAACGTAAAGATCACTTTTATACTTTTGTCCAATCTGGAGCTCATTTAGGAATCTGTGCCTGTGCTTTGGGGCTGTCTTATTCCATCTGAAAGCTATCACTGATGAAAATTGCCTGGTTTTTACCTTATTTAGTTTCTTCAAGTGGGTGGAAGAGGCTTGACATCCTTCCTTTGTATTGATTTACTAGCCATCTCTTATACATTCTCACATACACAAATACCTGGGTTTTATTTCAGGAAATATTGGGCATTTGCAATATCAAGGAAATGAACAATAAATATGCTGTAACAATTATTAAGCAACGTTAAAGATGTTTATTGTATCAGAAAAATATACATATGAAATAGAATGTTTTTGAAAGCATCAGTACATTACTCCTACTATCTATGCCCTTTATTATAAAAACATTACAGCCAAGCCCCCACAAATGGATAAAGTCTTTCTCCCTTTATTAGCTTTCTTAACCTTACACAAAGTGAAGGCAGTAAAGAAATCATTCTGTTCTTTGAATCAAGTAGATTAGTTCATTTTCTCATGAGAATTAACAGTCCTTCAGTAGATGTGAGTGACAGAGGAAGAGGCTGAAGATGGTGGCCTGAGGGAATTGACTGCTGACTTGATAAATGTTTAGGTCAAAAGAGGTCATCTCTTGATGTCTAGAAGAAAGATTGACTTATTAAAAAATATCAGCAAAAGCTTCTTTTGCACTGTGAAATCTAAAGAATACAAACATATAAAAATATATCTGCATACCAAACCACTGTAACTTCAATGTTATTAGATATAAATTGTTTTTGAATGATTTATGATTTTAAATTGATACCTACAAAATTTTATATTTTTTGACTGATCAGGTAGTTCCTTATGGGGTTTATAGGGAAAATGTTTTCAGTTGCTTAATTGCCAATCACTGGCAAAGACATTTTGTTCATTGTAGTTGCTACTTTGAAAACACTGAAAGGGAAAAAAACAAAACATAACATTGAATTATGTAATGCTTCATAAGAACTAAAAAACTAAGTATCACAGTGGTCCTTGAGCCTGAACTAGTTGCTGTGTATAAAATCAGTATTTTCACCATTAGAGAAAATAATAAGAAAAACTCAAAGTAGTTAATGATCAAATCAGTTTAGTGTTATACATACACCCTTTAACATATGAATTTTTGCTAACTTTAAAATGAAAAATAGTCTAATTTCATATTATTGACAAGAAGCACAAAAGAATTAATGGCTGGAAAGATGTTGCTTCACTTAATATTTTCATTTTCTCACTTTGCTCACTTTTCACCTGTATTTTATCTTCTATATCTTTATCTTAGTATGTCACATCTTGTTTCCCTTTACTGTAAGACCACTGTCCTCTAATTCATTCAATTGATGGAAAAAATGCATGATGTATCAATTTGAAGGAGTTATAAGTTACAGTTCAGTAGCTTCATATTATGACAAGTTTTTGCAAAAATAAAAAAGGAAGAAAATAAATGTTTTTAATGCACTGAAAGAGTAGATAGAGATGAACAGCCAAAAGCATAACTAAGACATATTACTTGCATGCCTTTGGGAATGTTACTTAGCCTCTCTGAACCTCAGTTTTGTTTCTTGTAAAATGAGGAAGATAGACCAGATGACTTCTGAGGTTTTTTCCAGTTCTGAGTATAATGCAATATGCTCTATAACAAGTCCCATAAAATGCTTCATACTTTTACACTATATTTACATATCCATGATGCACATTTTATACAAAGGGGAAATTGCACAAATTAGTTAATGTTGGTCATTGTTCAATGTTCAACTGACATTTTTAAACCAGATTATTTAGTAATCTTTTTGTTAGGAAAAGAGATTAAAAGAATAGTTTTTCTCTGTGTTTCTATTGCTAGTTTTGGATATTTTAAAAGAAGGAGGTCTATAACGATAAGCACACTTAGTGAATATTAATTTGGCTACTAAGTTGCTAAAAAGAAAAGGAGATTTGAAACATAGGTGCCTACAGCTTCTAACATAACTACAAGTTTAGTCATTCAATCAATACTTACTAAATGCCTTCTGTATTAATTAACCTTATTAATTTCGAGGGAAGATACAAAGATAAATAAGTTTGGGTGACAGGAGGAATAGAAAAAAAGAGGAGGAGTCAGAAAATTTTTAAAGAGAAAGGGCTGGTAAGAAAATAGCATAATGAGGAAAATGGATATATTGGAAGACAATAAGCAAATAATAGAAATGTATAATGTGGCATAATGATAAAGATGAAGGTGGTGGAAAATGATAGATAGGATGGTTTATATAATGGCAAAGAAATTGATCCTTAGATAATTAGATATCACATAGGTGTGTTTCCATTACTCACAAACCCATAAGCAGGCATCAGAGAAAATGGCTTTCACTTAAAATGATTTTTCACTTAAATAATAAAACTTCATTAACAAAAGTGACAGATAATAATGAGGAAAAGAAGAAATCCTTTTTAAGAAAATCATAATTTCTCAAATTACTTACCTTATCAAAATTACCTTGTGTTTACTTATCTGTATTACATG
Organism: Macrotis lagotis; assembly: GCF_037893015.1. Taxonomy (NCBI): domain Eukaryota; kingdom Metazoa; phylum Chordata; class Mammalia; order Peramelemorphia; family Peramelidae; genus Macrotis; species Macrotis lagotis. Next base: position 203,089,883 of record NC_133663.1, read on the forward strand.
TTTGTGGGGGGGGGGAGAACAGTCTTATTGAACTCAATTTATTGTCTGACTTCTCAAGAATTAGATTCATCATCAATACTTAATCATTTTTGTTAGAGATAAGAGTGATAAATGAAAATTTCCAACCAAGGTTTTGATGTCTAATTACCCTTTTACATTTTATAAGAACCTTTTTCTCTTCTTCTTTTACATTTTTTTGTTTAGTATTATTATTTTTCCTCAGACTCATGTAAAAAATTTTTGCAAGCTTGTGTCATTTTGTTGTTGTCTTTTTTATTTTATTTTTCTTATTACATGCAAAGATAGTTTTCAGTATTCAGCCATTTGCAAGTTTATGAGTTCTACACTTTTCTGCTACTTTCTCTTTCCTCCTCTCTCCTCATGGCAGTGAACAATCTGATAAAAGCTGTATGTGTAGAGCCATGTAAAATGTTCTGAAAGAAGAATTAGAACTAAGGGGGGAAAAATAACATGAGTAAGAAAGAAAAGCATAAAAGAATTTCAAAAAGTGAAGATAATATGCTTTGTTTTGCATTCAGATTCCTTAGTTTTTCTCTCAGAATTATCCTTGATGACTGAACTAAGAGAAGCTTCAACAATTGTAATTGACCCTCTCACAATATTAGTATTTTATTTTAGTATTATTTAGTATTAGTATTATGATTTTTGTGAAAGGATTTCTCTTGGTTCTCTTACTATGTGAAAAAATTTTTAATTAAATTTTTAAGAAAAATTTTATTTATTTTGAATTTTATGATTTTCCCCTAATTCCTGCTTTCCTCCCCCCACCCCCACAGAAGGTAGTCTGTTAGTCTTTACATTGTTTCCATGGTATACATTGATCTAAGTTGAATGTGATGAGAGAGAAATCATATCCTTTTTTAAAAAATTTAGTTTAATTTAATTTTTTTAAAGATTTTATTTATTTTGAGTTTTACAATTTTTCCCCAATCTTATTTCCTCCCCCCCCCACCCCCCACAGAAGGCAATTTGCCAGTCTTTACATTGGTTCCATGGTATATATTGATCTAAATTGAATGGAATAAGAGAGAAATCATATCCTTAAGAAAGAAACATAAAGTATAAGAGATAGCAAGATCAGACAATAAGATATCAGTTTTTTCCCCCTAAATTGAAGTTAATAGTCTTTGGTCTTTGTTCAAACTCCACAGTTCTTTCTCTGGATAAAGATGGTATTCTCCATTGCACACAGCCCAATATTGTCCCTGAATGTTGCAATGATGGAATGAGTGAGTTCATCAAGGTTGATCATCAAGGTTGATTAGGGTGTACATTGTTTTTCTGGTTCTACTCATCTCACTCAGCATCAGTTCATGCAAATCCCTCTAGGCTTCCCTGAATTCCCATCCTTCCTGGTTTCTAATAGAACAATAGTGTTCCATGACATACACATACCACAATTTGCTAAGCCATTCCTCAATTGAAGGACATTTACTTGATTTCCAATTCTTTGCCACCACAAACAGGGCTGCTTATGAATATTTTTGGACAAGTGATAGTTTTACTCATTTTCATCATCTCATCAGGGTATACACCCAGTAGTGGTATGGCTGGATCAAAGAGTATGCATGTTTTTGTTGCCTTTGGGCATAGTTCCAAATTCCTCTCCAGAAAGGTTGGATGAGTTGACAGCTCCACCAACAATATAATGGTGTCCCAGATTTCCCACAATGATCATTTCTGGTCATATTGCCCAATCTGAGAGGTGTGAGGTGGTACCTCAGAGATACTTTAATTTGCATTTCTCTAATAAGCAATGATTTAGAGCAATTTTTCATATGACTATGAATTGTTTTTATCTTCTCATCTGTAAATTGCCTTTGCATATTCTTTGACCATTTGTCAATTGGTGAATTGCTTTTTTTTAAAATTTGACTCAGTTCTCTGTATATTTCAGAAATGAGTACTTTGTCAGAAATATTAGTTGTAAAGATTGTTTCCCAATTTACTACATTTCTTTTGATCTTTGTTACGGTGGTTTGGTCTATACAAAAGCTTTTTCATTTAATGTAATCGAAAACAACTTGTTGGTTGTTTAGTGATGTTCTCCATTTCTTCCTTAGTCATAAATTGCTTCCCTTTCCATAGATCTGATAAGTAAAATAGTCCTTGATCTTCTAGTTTGGTTGTAGTATTGTTTTTATGCCTAAATCCTGTATCCATTTGGATCTTATCTTGGTATAGGGTGTAAGGTATTGGTCTAATCCAACTAACTTTCAATTTTCCCAACAGTTTTTATCAAAGAGAGAGTTTTTATCCCAATAGTTGGACTCTTTGGGTATATCAATCAGCAGATTACTATAATCAATTACACCTATTGCACCAGTCTATTCCACTGATCCACCACTCTATTTCTTAGCCGATACCAGACAGTTTTGATGACTGATGCTTTATAATATAATTTTAGATCAGGTAGGGCTAAGCCACCTTCTTTTGCACTTTCTTTTCATTAACTCCCTGGAAATTCTTGACTTTTTATTTATCCATAGGAATTTACTTACAACTTGTTCTAACTCATTAAAGAAGTTTTTCGGAATTTTGATTGGCTGGACACTAAACAGGTAGTTTAGTTTTGATAGAATTATCATTTTTATTACACTAGCTTGACCTATCCACGAGCAATTGATGTTTGCCCAGTTATTTAAATATGATTTAATTTGTGTGAGAAGTGTTTCACAATTGCTTTCAAAAAGTTCCTGAGTCTGCCTTGGCAAATAAATGCCCAGGTATTTTATATTGTCTGAGGTTACTTTGAATGGGATTTCTCTTTCTAGCTCTTCCTGCTGTATCTTGCTAATCATATATATAGAAAAGTTGAGGATTTATGAGGTTTTATTTAATATTCTACAACTTTGCTGAAATTGCTAATTGTTTCCAGTAGTTTTTTTGGATAATTTCTTGGGATTCTCTAGGTATACCATTATGCCATGTCCAAAGAGTGATAGTTTTTGTCTCTTCCTTCTCAATTCTAATTCCTTCAATTTCTTTTTTCATCTCTAATTGCTGAAGCTACTATTTCTAATGATATTGAATAGTAGTAGTGATAATGGGCATACTTGTTTCACCCCTGATATTATTGAGAATGCCTCTAGCCTCTCCCCATTGAATATAATGCTTGTTGAAATTATGTCTAGTAGTTTTTTAGATGATTTTTGGGATTCTCTAAGTATACCATCACGCCATGTTCAAAGAGTGAGAGTTTTGTCTCTTCCTTCCCAATTCTAATTCCTTCAATTTCTTTTTCTTCTCTTATTATTGTAGATAACATTTCTAATACAATATTGATTATTAGTGGTGATAATGGGCATCCTTGTTTCACCCCGATCTTATTGGAAATGCCTTTAACCTATTCCCATTGCATATAATTCTTGTTGATGCTTTCAGATAGATAATGCTTATTATTCTGAGGCACAATCCATTTATTCCTACACTCTCTAGTGTTTTTATTAGGAAAAGGTGCTGTATTTTGTCAAAAGCTTTTGCATCATATATTTATATGATCATATGATTTCTGTTAGTTTTGTTATTGATATAATTAATTATACTAACAGTTCCTAATATTGAACCAACCCTGCATTTATGGGATAAATTCTATTTGATCATAATGTATTATTCTAGTGATAACTTGCAACCATTTTGCTAAGATTTTATTTAAGATTTTTGCATCTATATTCATCAGGGAGATAGGTCTATAATTTTCTTTCTCTGTTTTAATTCTTCCTGGTTTAGGTATCAGCACCATATTAGTGTCCTAGAAAAAGTTAGGCAGAGTTCTGTCTTCATCTATTTTTCCAATGAGTTTATATAGAATTGGAACTAATTGTTCCTTAAATGTTTGATAGAATTCATTTGTGAATCCATCTGGTCCTGGAGATTCATATAGAGTAAAGGTAAAAGGTTGGAGCAAAATATATTTTGCTTCAGCTGAAGTGAAAAAGGCAGGACTAGTAATCCTTATCTCAGACAAAGCAGCTGCAAAAATAGATAAGAGTTTAAAGAGATAAGGAAGGAAACTATATTCTCTGAAAAGTTATCATACAATAAAATAATTTCAATATTAAATATGTGTACATCCAATGGTATAGCAATGAAATTCTTAAAGGAGAAGTTGAAAGAGTTACAGGAAGATATAGACAGCAAAACTCTAATAATGGGAGACCTCAACTTCCTGCTCTCAGATATAGATAAATGGAATCATAAAATAAACAAGAAAGTAGTTAAGGAGGTAAATAGATTGTTAGAAAACCTAGATATTATAGACTTATGGAGGAAATTGAATGGGAATAAAAAGAGATGTACTTTTTTTTCTGCAGTACATGGCACTTACACAAAAATTGAACATGGACTAGGGCATAAAAACCTAATGATCAACTGCAGAAAGGCAGAAATAGTGAACACATCTTTCTAAGATCATAATGCCATAAAAATCATATGAATTATTGGACCACGGAGATAAATGCCCAGAACTAATTGAAAACTAAATAAGCTCATTTTAAAGCATGAGTGGATCAAGCAACAAATTATAGAAAGAATTAATTAGTTCATCCTAGGTAATGACAATAATGAAACAACATACCAAAATCTATGGAATATACTCAAGGCTATAGTCAGGGAATATATTATATCTTTAAATGCTTACATGAATAAATTAGAGAAAGAAGAAATCAATGAAGTAAATAAGCAATTAAAAAATTAGGGAAAGAACAAATTAACCCCCCCATTAAATAACTTCACCTTTTTAATTGTATTTTTTGCTTTTCCCTTTCCATGGAAGCATGATCAATATGGAAATATGTGTAATATGGGTGTACTTTTATAATCTGTATCACATTACTTGCTTTCCTAGGGTGAGGGGGAGAGAAGAGTTGGAAGGAAGAAAACTACAAAAATGAGTGTTGAAAATATCCTTAATGTAATTGGAAAAATTAATTAATTATAAATGAAGAAACAATTATAATTTTTTTTGTTCAATTTTTCTTCTGATTTGTTTTTCATCTTTTCATTTTCTTCTTTGTATATCCCTGGTAATAAAAAAAAAAGCATGTAATTGATCAAAAAATTTAAAACAAATGAAAGTGCTTTAAAATTTTTTTAAATGATGAAAAAAGTAAAACTTAAGCTGAGTTGCAGGAACAATAAAAATAAAAATGAGAAATTGTATATTCTTTTTTTTAGGTTTTTTTTTTTGCAAGGTAAATGGGTTTAAGTGGCTTGCCCAAGGCCACACAGCTAGGTAATTAGTAAATGTTTGAGACCAGATTTGAACCCAGGTAGTTCTGACTCCAGGGCCGGTGCTTTATCCACTGCACCACCTAGCCGCCCCAAATTGTATATTCTTAGCAGTGCTCTTGAACTAATGCAGGTAGCCCATTCTGAAGAACAACAATAATAATAATAATAACATTATAACATTTTAGGAAATCCCCAGGAAGTAATTATATGGTGCAATTTGGGGGAAAATAGTGGATTTAAGCCTGCTATACTTAGTAGTCTAGATCTCTCAAATTTAAACATTTTTTTTAAACTTCCACAAACATAACCACTGAACATCAGCTCTAGATTAGCACATAACATTCAATGTTTGTGATAGCATAGTGATCATTTTCTATCTGGTTCATGCTCTCACTTTGAATTCTCCCAGGGGAATATCAGAATTTAGTTATTTTTTTTCCAGTGTAGGGTTTCCTTTGGGAACATTCAAGTTTACCTTATGTCTAGGACCTTTCATCAATTATTTAAAAAAAAAGATTCCTACTTTTCATTCAGCTACTTAGGCTTAGAATATTAAGCTTATTTGATTTAAAATAAAGTTTAAAGAACATTTTATGAACTCAAGTTCATAAATAAATATAGTAATAATGGTTATAATAATAATTTTCCTACTCTGGTAATTTTTTACCTTCCAGAGGATCCTAGCTATACATTGTTCCAAGTGTATAGAATGGTTTTAAGATTAAGATTCTCCTTGAAATGGGAAACTGACTAGAGGTCAACTCCCCTTAATGCACTGAATCACACTTTTTATCTTGGTTGGGATACCCTTCTTCCACACTAAGATTTTTGTTTGTTTTGTTTTGTTTTGCTTGAGAATAGTCAAAGTAACCCTTCCAAAGTGATTCATATTTCCAAGGAGGAAAGATCCAAGTAAGTTTCATCCATTTAGTGGAAACAAAATAGTCCATACTAATCATACTGCCAGTTAAGGCTGAAATTCAGATTTACTTTTATAATGTGACTATGTCCCTCATTAGTTCTTATATCCTTAACCAGAAAGATCTAAGTAATGATGAATATCTATGCTATCTTTTTTTAGTATTAAAAATAGCTTTATATGAATTCACATGCATTTTGTATTTCATTTTGCTAGTTACAAAGGGAGGTAGTAAATATTAAAAATGCTAAATATTGTAGAACTTTTTTTGCATTATTTTATAGACTCCCATTTCCTTTTTCACTCATTTCTTAAAAAGGAGAGAAATCAACAAAAAGATTCTCAAAAATAATGACAGAAAAAATGGAAAGAGCAATCAATTTCTTTTCAATTTGAAAGATAAGCAAAATATTGAGATTATACTACATTTAAAAATAATTTATGAAATTATATTTGAATAGATCATTCCCTGCCTTAATGTACAAAGAAAACATGGAAACATAGGCAATACTCTTTAAAATTATTATTTAAAAATATTATCAGATTAACAAATAAAAATAACGATATTAAATAATTGATGATTTTATATCTTTTTACATTGTAAATGAGAAAAATAGTGGATTAGCCAGTTATGTATAATATAAATTAAAAGCAAGAATTATCAATTTATAATTATTTAGGGACATAACATCAAAACACTGATTTTCTTAAGGTAATCCCATATTATCCAAATCTAAATCAAATATGAACTTCAATTTTATGGGAAAAGATTATGCTGCTTTTTATGCTCTGTAAATAGTCTCTATCAAGTAAGATTTACATAGATTTTTTTTTTTGGCAAGGCAATAGAATTAAGTGACTTGCCTATATTAAGTGTCTGAGACTAGATATAAACTATGAACTCAGGTCCTCCTGACTCCAAGGCTGGTGCTCTATCAACTGTGCCATCTAACTGCCCCCACAATTTACATATAAATTACAAATGAAAGGTATCATAATTGTCTCTTAGATATCTGTCTGAGGGAAATAGCAAACATTTTGAAATTATTTTGGAAAATATCCATTTATTAGGTGAACTAAAAATAAATTCTCTATTATTAGTAATTGATAGTTCTTTGATGTTTTAAAGAAGTTAATAAATCTGTCAATAAAAAGATGACTTGAACAAGGGATATATTTTTATTGCATTCATTTCATTGCTTATTAGTAAAGCACTGCTCTTAATGTTTTCCCCAGGACAAGTAAATATTCCAAATCAGAGGCACCCACATTTTGCTTATGCATAAACATGAACTCATTAAATATAGTCTATGTCCTGAAAGCTGTTGCTTGCTCGATTTATGCATAAAGTAATGAGGTAACTATAAAGTAAATGGAAATATGTGCTTGGCTATATCTTTGGTCACATTATAAATTTTTGAGAAAGAATGGAAAAATCAGTTCTTACTTTCTATTATTGTTGCTGAAGCTTGATTGTAGGGAAAGAAAATTCTTCCTCTGTTATTTTTCAGGCACACAACACGAACTCATTGCCTGTCAACAATTTAATAGAACACAATCAATTCCCTAGGACTACTGTAATTCATTTGGGTCTTTCACCGAATTTATTTTTCAAATAAAGATTGGATTCAATGATTCCTGAAATCCCTTGTAACTCTGTTCTTTCATTTTGATTCCTCTACTTCTTGGAAAAGTAAAATTATTCAAGTTCTCCAAAAACTACTTGCTTTCTTCTGAATGCACAAAGATATTTGTTCTCTGTATAAATAAATCAGAATAATAGAAAATATAGTAAATTAAGGAGATTTGTTCTTACAAGGAAATTTAAGAACTAAAGGGAAGCAGTTTGGTAGAGAAAATTTGGTTAACGATTATTGGAAGCAGAAGCAGAAAGAATAAGTGAAGCAGGGTTGTGCAAGTCATCAGCCTCACTCTCTTCTGGGCAATGAGTCCAGGGGCTGGCTGGCTATCTATCTATCTATCTATCTAGATCAGGAAAACTAGAGATGTCCCCAATGAAGTGGGAGATCTTAGCCTTTTAAGCCAAGGTCTTTCCCAGGACTCAATTTGTCTGAGGCAACACTCATTCTATGATCAAGGCTAAGTGGAAATGAGACAAAGTTTGGTCTCATTTACCTATTCAAAAAAAAAATCAATCTGAGAAGGTAAGACCCTCAGGTTTTCTGACCAAAACAGAAATAATTGCTATTTATACTCACTCTTAGTTGTCAAAGTCTAAACAAGGATCAAGTAAGGCTTGGGTTGGGACTTATTGTTGATTAATCAATTCTACAAAACATAAGGTAATGCAAGGACAGAAAAAAGAAAAATATGAGTTATTTAGGGATTACAAGCCTGACAGATAATTATTATATAATAGTTTTGGATAATTCAATTACCAGTATATCCATTATATCTTTTGTGGTCAAAATAGTTTTATTATACAAAAAGTAGAAGAAGTAACCAAAATAAATGTTATAAAATATTCTTAATTTTCACCAATTAGGGGTAACTAGGATTGGTTGCTGAAGTAAAGATGAGGGAAATATTAATCTGAAAATAATGAAGACTTCCTCTGGAAGTTTATGATAGAAAAGGTGAGAATGTCATAGTCCCGCTTGCCTGAAATCATATCTTTTGAGGTCTCTCCCCCTTCAAGACCTATCTCAGAAGCAACCTCCTTCATTCAACCTTTTCTTTTCCCTATCATATTTATCACATCAGTTTCAAAACTGAAATAGAAATTTTGCCCATATCTCTCTTTTACTCTTCTTTTCTAAATTCCTTGAAATTAAAGTATCTTACCAAGTTTCTATTGAAAGTGCTTAGCAGAGTATCTAATGAATAGTAAATAGTTAATATATTTTCATTTATTTTGAAAACTGAACTTCAAAAACTTTAATAGTGAGCAGTACTCTTGCATTATGCAATGGTTCCAAAAGATATTTTGATCTCAAGTTTTTTCTCTACTCCTGTCAGGATTAAAAATTAAAAACAAAACCAAAATACTAGTTTAGTTCCCTTGTGATTTATTCCTTCTCACCTCAATATGTCATTGATCAATTTCTGAAGTAAAATAGTGGCAGTGGGAAATGAAATAAATGAAAATGGGGATGTGAAAAACATTTTGATGGTTAGATCCTGGATGACAATTTTTCATTGATTGGTATTTTTAGAAAATATTTATTATACTCCATCTCACAGGATGAAGTACTGATGATTTAGGAATTTATATCTGTGGAAGGAGGATATGTAGTGAATCAGACCCATTTTTATTATTATTACAGCTTAATTTATATTATTATATATTTATATATAAACACATTATATATATATTCATTTTGGTAATCATTTCTCAAATAAGAGAAATATTTGTATGAAGTATATAGTTTGTTGCAGTATCATTGACTTGAATGTCATCTCCAGGTAGAGCTAAAAACTTTCCTTCCATGACTGATTTTTCATCAAAATTCCAGCCATCCCCAATTAAATAAGCAGATTATTGCTTTAACTTTTGTCTGTTAAAATCTTCTTTAAAAGTTAGGGATTAGGTTTGTTAGCACAAAAATGAAAACAAACTCCTTTATGCCTAAAAAAATGAGCTTTGTGAAGGAAATAGCACAGTGAAATTTTTGGATATACAACTTCAGGCAACTAACTGACACAGTAGATTGAGTGCTAGGCATAAAGTGACAAATACATCTTCCTGAGTTCAAATATGGTCTCACATACTTACAAGCTGGATGACTATGGGCAAGTCACTTAACCCTTTTTGTCTCAGTTCCTCATCTGTAAAATGAATAGAAGAAAACAGCAAGCCATTCCAGTATCTTTGCCAAGAAAACCTCACTGATTCATGAAGAGTATGATACTGTTGAACTGACCAAACACAAGAAAACAGGGGAAACGTATGACTAGAAAGTAGTTTGTATGAAAAAAGGATTGCTTGTAATGATATTTTCACAGTATAATCATTCACATCTCTTCCTGCTAAACCTCTATCTACAATTGACACATCATAGAATAATAATCAGTTTGATAAGGAGGTGACAGAATAAATATTTATATAGTGCTTGCTATGTGCTTACACTGTGCTAAGTGTTTTACAAATATGTAATCCTATTTTAATAACTTTGATAGAACCAAGAATGTTAGTATTCTTTGGGAAAATAAAACAAGTAATGTTGATATTAGAACATCAAAATTTGAAATTTTTCAAATGGAGCACATTTTATTCAACTATACTACTCGTAATGATGTTTCTTTTTAGTGTGGTGGAGGGAAAATAAATCTTATACTGGCTAGAGTGCTGGGTCTGGACTATGGAAACTTTCTTTTTTGGAGTTCAAATCTAGTTATATAAATCAGAGCAAGTCACTTAACCTTGAATGCCTCAATTTTCTCACCAGGAAATTGATCTAGAGAAAGAAATGGCAAACCAATCCTGTATCTTTTCCAAGAGTATCCCAAATTGGGTCACACATCCCAACAAGCAATTGTGTGATAGAATTGTTGGTACTTTCTCATCAATTTTGCTTATGATTTCATGAATACTATAGTGATTATTTGTATTCAATATATATCTTCAAATGGAATTTAATGGTACATATTTCAACCACTTTTATAGCATACTAAGTTTTCAGTGAAATCCCCATACTTTCCACCTGGGACTAAAGTAATATCGATATTCTTACTTGAAAGTTTCTGAGTGAGAGGCAAAAGGAGATACAGAAATTAGATTAGAAAATGATTACTATTATAAATATATTTGTAAAAATAGAATTTATATGCGATTTTAGAAAATGATCTATAGCTGTTAACTAGTTTGTCTATTTATAATGGAAGAAAAATTATTAGATAAGTTTGTCTATTCCCTATATGATATCAACTGACCACGGCAAGTGTTCTCATATTTATTGTTTAATCTTTTTCTTTCTTTTCATTCCTTTGATTAAGTAAACACTATTCATTTCTTTTATAGAATCCTATAACCCTTTTCTTCTTTGAATGATGAGAGAATTATTAAGAGGATAAAGATGTGAGAGGTTGGTTTGCCTCAGTTTAGCCATGATCGTAACTCAGAAGATAAAACAAATATATGCAAATAAATAGTGTGTAAAAGTCTCAGTTCAAATTTGAGGTCAGATTCTTACTAGTTCTGTGACCTTGGGCAAGTCACTTAACCCTGATTACTCTCCATTAAAAAAAATAACAACTTTGATTTAAAGAGAGAATTAATTTTTGCTCTTGACTAAAATTCATTAACTGAGAACCAAAGAATCTACTAGTGTATCCATACTCATAGTGAACTAAGTTGGATAAAAGATTGTATCATGCATCAATTAAGAATTTCCTGAACATGTTTATTTTTTGAATTATGATCATGACTAAACTTAAGACAAAAATCTTACATTAGGTAAGGTAATTCTTTGATCGTTTTTATCATCTCTTTCATTATCTATCTTAGACTCTCATCATCCTGGCTTATTTCTCCCCACATAAAAATTCATTAAGTTGACATAAAGGAATATTCTTATACTTTGAACATATTTACTCTACTGTCACAATATGCCCTTTCTCTGTTCCTTTCTCCCAAAAGACTTTCCTCAGTTATTTGACTTTGTGGAAACAGATCTGAAAATTAATTTACTCTAAGTTGTATATGTATAAGAACATCCTTTTCAAGGAAAATTACATTTTAACAGAAATCAGTTTAGTAACTAAAATAATCAAAGGAAAAACAATGAAAACGATATTTTTTGGTCAGGGAAACTTAACAGGATCCTTAAAATCATATTGCATAGGTGGTCTAATCTACTTCTACAGAGTACCTGCCCTGATTGTTTTAATAGTGCATATTATATATAGAATATATAAATTCTTTCTTTATTATTAGGTTTAAAAGGAGTTTATATGTTATTTTAATACTACACATGGCATGTAAATATCAAGCTCATTCTCACATGCTATGAGTGTTGATAAATGTTTAGCAATGTGTTCCCTGAGAAATAAAATGTACACATGACAGTCTTTTTAATTTGTATAATTAATTAGTGATGGCTTTTCCTTTATCATTTCATGCTTAGGCAATCAATAGGACAATAAATTAACACCTGATGTGTATCATTTGAGGAAGTGTAAATGCTTACACTGAAAATTGAGCAATTATATTTCAAATATGATTTATATAGAACAGCTTCAGTATGAGTTGGCTTCAGAACATCCCTGCATATTATTATTTGATAGATAATTCATTTCTGCTCATTCTAGAGTTTAAATAATATCATTACCACCACGACTACTACCACCACCAGCAGCAACTGCAATAACAATAAAAACTAAACTCTTTGTAAGAATTATATTTCTGACCTTTTAGCTGGAATTAGTAATTTACTAATTATAAAAAAACATAAATGATGATATTATAATGTTTAATTATAATATAGATTATAGGCAATTATAATTTAAAAGAATAATTTATAAAAATTCCTAAAGGTAGTTTTCCACTCCCATTTTTTTCTTTGTGTGATTAGAATACCAATGTCATGTTTTGTACCAAATTTATTTAGCTCTGTCCCATAATCATCAATTATGAACTCTACACATATACTAATTTCTAGAGGGATAGAGTTTGAAGAGATTGTTCAGGCCCTATTCGAATATAAATAATTCAAGGACATAGTCCACTGAGAGTGACTCAGTAATATATCTTCATATGTTGTGACTAGGCATATCAATCACTTAATAGTACCTAAATAAGACAGGAATTAAATACACAGACAAACACATATATACAAGTGTATATTCATAAATACAGATATCCATCTATATAAAATATCAATTTATATATAGTTATATTTATGTTTGTTTTATATATATATTAGATAGATAGACAGACAGACAGACAGATAGATAGATAAATAGAAAGATAGGGAGAGGGAGAGATGGGAGGAGAAAAAGAGAGTTTATCATATCTTATGCTCACCACACAACAATATCAATTTAACAACTGGGTCTAGAAGGGATGATATTCAGTTGTTCAATCAGGACTCTAGAAGGGATAAGAGTCCTGATGTGTGGGAAAGGGAAAACAATCAGACAAATACTACAACTAGATAAAATTCCCCATTAGATACCACTCCTGTAAAAGATTACAGTAGCCTGGGTCTATCTTTATCAACACCTCGACAGACCTCAAATGATGACATTATAATGTACCTTATTTTTCTGGGAGAGATTCTTGAAGAGAAAAATTTTCCATGACTCCATTTCCAAGATATTTATAAATGACATAAAATCTTATATTCTAGGAAGGATTCATACATATATACATATATATATATATATATATATATAAATACATATATATATGCATACTCATGATACACAGTCAGATAAATTAGGTAGATAAACAGACAGACAGACAGACAGAATGATAGCTTCAAATGTTACCTTCCTCAATTGGCTCTTTGAATATTTTAATGTACTCAATATCAGAGGCTTTGGATATCAAATAGGCAATATTTTTGGTCTTTATTTTGACAGGATAGTTGACATTCCAGGTTGCTAGAACAAATTTCAGGATGCTAGTTAGTATCATAACTACTGATGAGGACTACCCTAGATTAGGCTAACCAGGTACCCATTTGTCATTAGTTACAAAATGAACAAAATATGATTATGAGGATTTCTCTTTATCTACTATCAAGGTAAGACAATTGTAAAAAATATATATCCCTTAAAATACCTTGCTTGGGATTCAGTTCAAAAGCCAAATTTCATACCTTCAGTTATTCCTCTCCCTTAAGTCCCCTTATCCAAATAAAATCTAAGTTGTAGCCCTGTTTATAGTTATTGCCAATCTCTTTCCTCTTCAAATCATTTTTCATTTCAATAATTGAATACATTAGTGATCTTATTAAGGTAGATATTTTCTCCTTTGATGTGGAATGTAACTCAATAACAATATTCCCATGCTGTGGAATACCTATTCTCTTATGATAATCTTACTAATGGTGGATTACCCAATGTGTTGAAGGGTCTTCCACTACATCACCTGCTCTTTCATGAAATAAAAGTGAGTGAGGTACGCAGACTACCTATTGATTATCATTTATTCTACACTATACAAAAGACAATCTTGGGGTGGCTAGGTGGTGCAGTGGATAGAGCATCGGCCCTGGAGTCAGGAGTACCTGGGTTCAAATCTGGCCTCAGACACTTAATAATTACCTAGCTGTGTGGCCTTGGGCAAGCCACTTAACCCCATTTGCCTTACAAAAAATCTTAAAAAAAAAAAGACAATCTTTTGTCCATCAATTCTCAGATGACATCCTTTATGCTACTTTTTGGTGTAATTATTCATTTGTAATTTGATCCATCTTGCTCACACACAGCATGTACTCCATTGCATGAGCCTTAAATTCAGTTCTTCTAAAACTTATATTACATAACATATATATATATGTGTGTGTGTGTGTGTGTGTGTGTGTACATATATATATATATATATATATATATATATATATATATATATATATCAGCAGGAAATGAACTCAAGATGCAGAATGAGGTATTCATTTTTGAACAAAGCCAATGTGGGAATTTGTTTAACTTGAGTATATGTATTTACTACAAGAATGTTTTTCTTTTTCTTTTTTCAGTTCAGAGCAGAATGGTAAGGAGAAAATTATATATTCATTGGGGAAAACATCGAAGTAGAAAAGAAAGAAAGAATTTTGGGTACTCATTTAGGAAAATTTATGATGCTCTGGGTGCTGATAGAATCAGCACAATGTCATTGGATAATAAAAGGATTAACAAAATCTTACCCTCTAAAGGAAATCTCTCTTCCCTTAAAAATTTGAAAGTGAAATCTGACATTACAGGAGAAAAATATTTATGAACTTGTCTCCTAGTTTTGTGTTTGTGACATGAAGAGTCACAGAATTGTCAATTAATTTACATCTATATTTAATATTGTTTGGAATCGATAATTACTGATATCATTCTTTATACATCTGCCAAAATAATCTTCCAAAGGCACAAGTCTGACTATCCATTTCCCTTGCTCAAAAACTTTCAATGGCTCCTCATTGCCTCTAAGATAAAAATATAGACTCCTCAGTCTTTTATATAAGATTAAGCTAGATATGACTTTCCTTTCCAATAAGTTTTTTTCTGACAAATTTTAAAGAACACAACATTTTAATTAAATCTTTTGGATGAGTTCCTCAAACTTAATGGTCTGTGTCTCACTTCCACACATTAGATCTGAGTTTCCCATATATCCATGAATGCTATTCCATCCTCATTTATTTTTATCATTATCTTTGTCATTCTTTCAGACTCTATTGAGGTGTCAGCATCTCTTTGAGACTATTCTTATGTCTCTTTACACAAATTCACTTAGAATCCTATTTCAGTCTGCTAGTTAGTTGGAACAAATTTCATCTAAAGTAGTTAAATTTCTTAAACATTTCATAACAAATAAATTTCATTGCAAAACCTCTGACTGGGCATTTCTATTTCAATTTGACAATACATTTTCTAAATAAATCCTTTTCATTGTATCCTAGTAAAAGAATCAGGTTTAGGCCATTCTTCTTTGCAGTTTTTAAGTACATTAAAAATACTGCATAAATTATCTGAAATCCCTCCCATCCCACCTTTAAGATCTAATATAATGAAACAAAAAATAGCTCACAAGTTGACTTCCAAGGTTGACTATATTTACATCATGTCATAGACTAACATAAGAAGAAAACAACCCATAAGTAGAAAAGAAAGCCAGAGGTGCTGACACAAGCTCACCTAATAGATTTTCATTAAAGCAGCTTTCTCATAACTAGGCCCCTCAGTGGAAGGTTCTTTGTTACATGATAAAATCTGTAGAGACAAAAGGAAGTCATTCAACTGGAAACTGCCTCTTCTTTTAAGTTAAGCAGCAGTTGTACTGAGAATAAGATTATTATCTTGAAATAATTGATTAAATTTTGTTTCAGTCCTCTATTTCACTGAATAATTGTTATGTAAGTTGATTTTTGTAACATGACAAATAGTATAGCATGTCCTCCAGGATCTGGTAAACAATTGCTAATGAAGTATGTGTGCCCAATATTTAATAAACAGATACTAATAAGTATGTCCTTTAAATCTGACAAACGACTGAAAAGACTTGCTAATAATATTAACTGTGACTGATTGTTTCTGTTTATAATAATTTTAGGTAATCAAATCACCAATCAGAATTTGTCTATAACCAGTTAATGTTCACAAATAAAACTTTAAGAGACCCACTGGAAGCCCTTAGTCTTCAAACTAATCTTGAGTCATGACTGAGGCTGATTCTTGCATTACTTGCTTTTGAGACCCAAGCATTCCCCCCACGTTCCCTTGAGAAAAGTGATTACTGACTGAGACACATGACCTTCTAATAAGCAGAGACAGCATAAAAAAAATACACACTTAATAAGAAGTCCTAGGAAATCAGGTTGACGATTTGTTTCTAGTGGGGTTAAAGCTTGCAAGCATTATCTAATATAGAGCTTTGTAAACTGACCCCTAAGACAAATCAGTTCCACCTTTTCTTTATAAGTTTTGACTCTTCAAAAGGGAGATTCACAAAGTCCATTCTAAAAAAGATACTCAATGTAAAAAACAAATATTAGGTATAAGACAACTATTTTATCCAGAACAACAGAAATATTTAAAGCACAAATAATCCATAAGTACAAATTAAAAGAAAATACTTAAAGCGTACATAATAACTTATGACCATTGTTAAAATCATCTGGAAAGATTAAGTCACTATAGATATTTCATTTTAATCTTTGACCTACAATGTTTGAACAAATGACAAGTTCTAGATTTCCTGACTAGTTATATATAAATCTTGAAGTATTTTTAGGTTTGGGATGCTTCTTTCAGTGGTAGGCATCTTCCTCAAAGAATGGTGTATGTGAAGGAAATAATTGCTGGTAGGAACAGATACTCGCAAACTCTCAATGAAGTAGGCACTAAATCTTGGATGTCCATTTTTTTAGATTTGCTCATTGTTGGTCACATATGTGTGCTCAGGGAAGAATAACAAAATTTAAAAAATCATCTTGTCTCAGATTTACATGGGCAGGAGCATAATGATCACCATGTCCTTTTAGTCATTATAGTAATGAATGAGAAAGAAATCTCTTCTACCACTTGCTAAAGTTATAAATACTACTATGAGGGAAAATGATGTACCACACATTTAATCTTGCTTTTTTTTTAGATCTTATTGAATCATTATTGACCTGAAAGTTTTTCTTTATATTCTTCTTGCAAAATTGCTATTACTTTCATTTTATAATCTTTAGAGATAAATTAGGTTTTAAAATCCTTTATAATAATTATATCAAAGGGTTTTTTTTTAGATTTTTGTAAGGCAAACAGGGTTAAGTGACTTGTCCAAGGCCATACAGCTAGGTAATTATTAAGTGTCTGAGACCGGATTTGAACCCAGTTACTCCTGTCTCCAGGGCTGGTGCTTTAATCACTATGCCACCTAGCCGCCCCAATATCAAAGGTTTTTGAAATAACATTTTCTGGAAAAAGATTTTTTCAAAATATTTTAATTCCAAAATAGTAAATCCCATTGCATTTTTCCTCATAAACTAAAGCATAAACTTGCTCACAGCATGTACTCAATTTTTTTACAACATGTCTCTTTCTCTACATATTAGTATAAATATAAGCATAGATATAAAAATACATGACCATGCTTTTGTCATTTGTTGCTCTGAATGATACTGAAAGTTGAATATCTACAATGCATGTTCTAAAAAATCCTCATAGACTATTTGCTTTAGTAAGATTTTCAATTTAAGATTTTATTTTTAAATAGCTATTTTCTAACTGCCTGTGCATAAAGAAAAATAAAATAAATGGTTTGAAGTCAAACTTTGAAAATACAGTAAATGTTTTAAAATATCTGAATTTAATTTAGGAGACAAATATAAATATTAGCACTTCCACATTTAGTGAAGATTCCCATGAAATGCTGCAACTACTCCTACAGTAGATATTTTTCATTAATAGGTAAATGTGTATGTTTATGTAAGGACTTTTAAATTTAAATTTTACTTTTACTTTTACATTTACCTTCCCTTTTATCAGTTCCTTCTTTCCCTTTGTTTCCCTTTCATCCCTATTTACCTGTAGGGTAAGATAAATTTTTGAACCCAGTTGAGAATGTGTTATCTCTGAATCAAATCTATTGAGTAGAATTTACTCAGTGTTCACGCCTTCCCTTCTTCCCCCTTCTATAATAGCTCTTTGTACCTCTTTACCTGGTGTTATTGATGCCTAGACATCTCCTAGTATAGTCTTTCTTCTTATGTTTTTATTGTTTTATCCCTATCTTGTACTTACAACCCCTTTGTCAAAATATACTCCTTTTATCTGTTCTGATAAAAGTTCAATTCTCAAAGGTTGATTGATTGCTTGATGGATTGATAAGCAGCACTGCTTCATAGTCACTAAGTACTCTACCCTCTTCTTTTTATTAGAAATCCACTTCTCAAGAATCATAATTCACATTAAATTCTAATCATTTTTATACCTTACCCTCTTTTAAAGTAGCCTCCATGGACGCATAATCCTCATGACTTAAAGTATCACACAAAGCTAAATCATTTCATGAATAATTTATATCCCACCCAAGGACACTCTCTCCAATTGCAGAAAATATATCAAGCAAAGAAAAATCTCCTTATGATTCTTTTATGTCCAGTTTCTCTAAGTATACACTCTCTCCTTCCCTTTCTCCAGCTATAGCCCTACAACACTCCCAGCGAAGTATCAGGTACACTCTCCCATTGTCTCCTTAGCACCCCAAACATGGTACTAAAAACCCTCATTAAAGTATGAATCAATGCAAGATTGCTTCCTTATCTGTTTATATTGATTCCTTCTAAGTATGTTCCCACTCTTTGCCCCTATTGTACTACAATCCTCCTTACTAAAGTAAGACTACTTCTGATTTAATTATGACTAGAGTCTCTAAATACTTTTAAGCACTGCAACACTCTAAAGGTCTCTCTCTTAAGAATTTTAGAATAGATTTTAAGTCATGGGAAACACTGGCACTGGACCAATCAGCATAGTGTACCCTATGTACAATTAAATATTAGATTATTTTCATTTTCCATACCAAGTTCAAGTATTTACCAATTTGTAACAAATACAAAAGCACACACTCAAGCAGGCAAACAAATACACACAGGCAAAAACTTCAATGAATATACTTGAACAGATAAGTCCTTTACCTGTGTGGTAGAGACTTAGTAGTATTAAAAGCTTTAAAGGTAAGCATGATTTGTTAATATTGTGAACATTTTTTCAAATTGCTTTCTAGAATATGTCTATCAATTCAGCATTCACAAAAGGTACATTTATATACTTATTTTCCCATAGACTGCCCATCAATTAAAGCAGGACCTGGTGTTGACTATGGCTGCATTCATGAACTTATTGCAAAATCCATTCAAGAATGCTGTTGTGAAATGCTACAATACTTATGAACTTTTCTAGGTGAACAAAACACAAGTTTTCACAATGACTGTATCAAAGATCTTTTTTTGAGATCAACAAATATTGTATGAAGACCTTTGTTTTGTTCCTGCATTTCTCCTGGAGTGCTGAATATCAACTCCCTTTTTTGTAGTTCTGCTGACTTTCAGGCAGATGGCTGTCTTCCAGGTAAATGATCAACCTATTAATGAGGAATCTGGAAAGAATATTCCTGGTAATGTCAATGTCTTCAGAATTCACTGGGCTTTAGGGTATTCAGGGAAGATTAGTACCACTGATGGTAGGGTTGATGAATCTTTTCCAAGACTGCTTTTCACCTTTACTGCCCATCTGATTACCTAGCCCTCATCTGTACCTATAAGAACCTTCAGCTCATGCAGCAGTCACATCTTAGCAAATCATCTCTGCTGTTGGGCTAAATCAGGTTTAGGATAATATAGTGGCCTCAATTTTTTCATTGAGTTAGGGACCTATTTACACTAAGCATGTGAAAACTTCCCCCCAACAGAATGGGTGAATAAGAACAATTTATTTCAAGGTCCATGAAATGGGTGCTGAATTTGATCAGGTGTCAAAGACAACAAGATCATCCACTGCATTTTCATCTTGATTTTGTTTCACCACTGATCTTTGACCATTTAGGAAGAGAAATTGAAGTTTAACTGTATGACTCTTCCTCACTTAAATCCAATAAATACATAAATCAAAACATCATGTCACATTACCATTTTTAACTTACCTCCAAGGCCTATAGTGAAAGGCATGTGACAAAGTAGAAGGTGTAGGCACACTGGGAGCTATAATCACAACCCTACACACAGGAGTTCCTAGCAATATGGTCTTCTCACTGGACTGAAGCAGCAGTGGAATCTACTAGGTGTTTTAGCAGTATTTATTTATTTATTTTTTTAGTTTTTGCAAGGCAATGGGATTAAGTGGCTTGCCCAAGGCCACACAGCTAGGTAATTATTAAGTTTCTGAGGCTGGATTTGAACTCAGGTAATACTGACTCTAGGGCCAGTGCTCTGTCCACTGTGCCACCTAGCCACCCCATGTCTTAGCAGTATTTTTAAAGGACTACACTGCTCACCTCTTGAAATGAGGAAGGGGGTAGAAAATGTGCCCCCCAAATTCTCTGCTTCTCCCAACTCAGACCTGCTTGTCATGAAAAGCGACAGGTGGGAATCCAACCTTATGGACCAAACCTCAAAAAAAAAAATACAAAGAAATTTTGCAAGAAAATGGAATTAGAATATGTTTATGGACAACATGCAAACCAGTTGACTTGAAAGACAAACTCCTCTTATTGCAGAAGAACTCAATATGTATTGTATCCCAATAGCTGGGAGTGAAAATAATGTTGGCTAGGTAAGAGTAGCTTGCCAAAGTTGGACTTGTACATATATTTTTTTGTGAGTGGTATCAGTGATGGGGACATACATTTAACAATTAGAATTAATCTAGTCAATAAGTCTGTATGCTTACCAAAAGGTATTAAAGATAGACAGCAATGCAATCACCACTTTCAGGAAAGCACTATGTATATGCTCCCCATAATGAACTCTGACAAGGTTGAAAATAATGTTTTCCTATAAATAAAGAAATTTCTAAATATAAAATATCACTATATCATCATTCAGTATCAATTTATATCTATTAGTACAGTCCTGTTGGGGGGGTAATATTTCTGAGAATATTAAAATGATTTGAGCATTATTGAGTAAACACTTTGCATTTCCCCTCAGTTCCATACTATAAAAACCAAACTTCCTCTAAAATGCATGCTCAACTTTTCCTAAAATCAAACCTTCCTCTTAGAAATCCTCTGTATTTCAAATATTTTGGATTTGTAAGATTGCTTCAAAGCCTAGAAATGTAAACCTGAAGAATTTATAAAAAGTTATCTATTTAGGAAAGGAAATTTAAACCAGAAAAGATAACAGGGGGCCCAGATGTAGATTTGACTGAATATCTCTACTTTTTTGAGTGACAAGAAGTTAAGGAAATGAGCACCCTGACCTCTATCATGGTAACCTAGTTGTCACACAGAAGAATCACAGTGAAGTGAGAAGAGAAGGTAGACTTTTCTATTTTAAAAAATCAAATGCATTTATGGCTCTTCACTCTTCTCAGTCAATATGGGGATTCTCCATCTTACAATCTAAACAGCAAAGTGATAAGTTGTTTTTGTTGTTGTTCATTCTTCAATTTTTAAGAGAACCAAGGACATCAAGGGTGATGACTTGCTAATTAATTAGATTTAAGTGAGGCAGATCTGCACAAATTTGTCAGCCTCATTCTCCCCTCCTGATGCATCAAAGTTCAGAGGCAGTTCAAAAGCCAAAATGAGTGGCTATGACCTGGGATTCAGTGGATGACTTTGGTGACTTTTACCTGACCAAGCTCTACATACTCTACAGCATCTGCTTCAGCTTCTTTCATGACCTCTGGAACAAATCATTTTCAACTGTCAAGTGATGAACAATACATGGTCATTTGTGATTCTGAAGGTATTGGTTCCAACTACTAGGAAACTACGTATTCATAATGGTTTTAGTAGAATAACTGAAACAAAAATGAAGATTGAAGTACATGGACTCTACTAAAGTGTCTCAACATTCCTTTTCATAATGAATTCTTGAATATTATATGAGAGTAATGTAAGCTGTGATTAATTTTGTCAACCAGTATAGTGTTTGATTATAGTCTTGGAGATAATTATATCTCCCTCCTCTATGACCCTCCTCTGTGAACCAGTCTAAGAGAGCTTAAGCACTAAGATTCTGACTATGGGGTAATGAATTGGGATTTAGGAACTTAAAACAATTATTGATGAAGTCATCCAACAGAAAGAGGACCCCACTGAAAATATTATAGATCCTTGAACTATTAAAGCAAGTGTCCAGTAACTGAGATAATTTTCAAAATACAAAGCATTTTAAACAAAGTAATCAAGGTTTCATCACTGAGTAATCTATTGAAACCTAAACTTACTAGATACATCATGATTCTAGTACTATTAATAAAAGAAATAGAGGTGTGATTATACTGTAAAAAGAACTTTCAACTAAGGTAACTCTATCAGGTCAGCACCTTCTTTTCAATTCATGATCAACTTATTGAGTTGCTTAGGTTACTGACAGTTTAAGTGATTTGCTAGTTTCATATAGCCAGTATGAAACAGAGAAAAGATTTGAACCATGTCTTTCTATCTTTTGGTCTATTTGTTATTCCCATTCTACCTATGCTAATAACCAATTATTATTACAATGTACTTGACCTGCATCTATAGTTATAAGATATAAAAGGCAAGATTCATAGACTTGATTTTAATTTAACAAATATTAGAAGGTGCTCAGCTTGTAAGGTATGGTACTAGGTTCTTGGGATAGAAAGATAAAAACAGAATAACCCCTATTCTCAAGGAGCTTACACTCAGACACAGCAATAGACAATAAAAAGTTATATACATATAAAATAATTCTTGAGAAAGAGATTATTACCAAATAGGAAGGGAGGTGAGGTTAATGAAACCTCACAGAGGAAGTGGTATCTGAGATATAGGTTCTGTATCTTGAAAGAATTTAGTAATTCCAAGGGGCATAGGTGAGAAAGATGAGAATTCCAAAGGTGGAGAAAGTATAAACAAAATGTATTCATTTACATGCAAAGTATATTTAAAGAACTTAAATAGTTTTACTCATTAAGCATATCAGCAATTCTGAGAGCTGGAAAGAAATAATATCTACTGTGCACATATTTGACAAGTTGTTTATGTATTTCATTCCACTATGGTTGCTCTTCATTTTTCAAATTATTTATAAGCATTCATACATACATAGTTTTCTCTTTCTGTCTCTCTGCATCATTGTCTCTATCTCTCTGTCTTTCTCTTTCCTCAAAAGCAAATGATGCAGATTGATATTGCATGAATAGTTATTATTTCTAAAAACTCTAATTCTCATTAAAAAAATAACTAAAAGATGACTTTTAAATGAATGAAATATGGACATAGAGGAAATCATCTTTTACCATTGCAGAAAAGGAGGAAAAAAGTTGAAATTGCTCATCAATTTACTTACAAAATTTTTATTTTTCACTTTCTTTTGCTAATATCCCCTTTTAGATGTTAATAAAGTATGACAAGATATTGAGTTCAGATCTTCTTACTTGTCAACTCTATAAAAAGCAAAAGTTTTATAGAGGAAAATGGCATGAGTTTATATGGATTTTTCAAGTTAGCAGTTTCATTATGATGTGCCCAATATGTGGGCCTTCCAAATGCATGCCCATTTGATTAAAATGCAATTGGGAAATAGTTAATGAACTGTAGAAAAATATACAAACACACACACACACACACACACACACACACGAACAAACTATTAAACACCAAAATAACTTCCAAATGTGCATACAGCCAGAATATTTAAATATCATTAAAATTAAAAGCAGATGGAAATATAGTTGCAATTTATTTTTAGGGGAGATTTTTTTTAAATTAAAAAAATTAACAAGCTTTATTGTCTCCCAATGGTTGTTTCAGTTGTGCTGTTCATTTGAGGATCTGAAATATATTGTAGATAACACTCAATATATCAGAAACTTAGAACTACTTCATTTATCAGCTATAGCATTATAGCATTAGAAATTTCTCAGTCATTTTCCTACTTAACAATTCATAAAGTAATATATCTAAAACATTAAGATACATTAAGTAATGTATCTAAACTATGCACATTAAATGTGCATGGTTCCTTACATTTGGATTTTTTATCTTTAATTTTTTGCTGATTTATCTTTTGAGTTTTTCTATCATGTTCATTTCTATATTTCCCTTCCCCTGCCCCGCCTCAAAAAAATTTGGAGGAGAATTAATAACCAAAGAAGGTATAGATGGTAGAATTAATCCATGGCTGAAGTTTGATAAAGTATGATCCATGATAGGTTAAGTGATTTCTTGGGCAGCAGAAAATATAAATTAAGTATATTTTTCTCTAGGGTGTAGAGATTGGGAAGGAAGAGACTAAGGACAGACCTAATGATACTTATTTTCTCATAGGGTTATAGGGTTGAATGAGGCACTCATGGGTCATTGAGCAAGTAATAAAAGGTTTACTTATCCCAAACACAGAAAACATATATAACTGGGGCACTTAACTTTTATATATGTGTGTCTTCTCTCCATACCCAGTGTGGAAAGAATCTGGTCAGCAGGTGGTTCCTTTGTTCTAGAGACATCCACCAAGGTGAGTGAATTCCAACTCCACTTGGGTAGAACATTATATGACCTTAGCTGACCAAGAAGGTCCACAAAGGGAGAAAGGATCTTTCTGGACCCAGAATAATCATTGTCAATAATTAAAGAAAATCAACTTTTGTTGAGGGTCACTAGGGTGATGGGGGAATTTTCAGGGAAAAGCACAAAACCCTGTTAGATATTAGTTTTATCATGGAGGATACTGTACCAAACTCAGTGGAAAATAATTAAGTAACAAAGGTAATGAAAATTATAGTAAAAACAAAAAGCAGAGTTAAAATTCTAAAGCTAAAAGGAGATATAAACTGATAATAGATTGATTAGACAAAGAGTTCATTAACAAAGAAGTAAAGCGTTTACAGGAAATAGCAAAATTAAAAGTGTGATTATATCTGTATTAGAACAATTTTAAATTCTCGGAAAAAAAATCTATGAACATAATCCTTTAAAAACTATCAACGGGGCGGCTAGGTGGTGCAGTGGATAATGCACTGGCCCTGTAGTCAGGAGTACCTGGGTTCAAATCCAGTCTCAGACACTTAACAATTACCTAGCTGTGTGGCCTGGGCAAGCCACTTAATCCCATTTGCCTTGCAAAAACCTAAAAAAGAAACTATCAACAAAGTAATAAGTAAAAATTTTATCATTTTTTTCTTATAAAAAAGCTGTTTAGGTTTCTATTTAGTTTAATTGTTCTAGTATATTTGCGATCTTCATTTTTGATTAAATGTAACTCAAAAGAATCACAGAATTTTAGAATCCAAAGGGATCTCACATATAATCAACTTCAACACTACTTTTAAAACACACACACACACACACACACACACACACACACATAACACATACATACACAAACACAACTGTCTTTGGGAGGTAAGCCACTAAAAACATCTACTTGAGGACTTTGTCTTTTGGAATTCTTAGTTTCCTTCAAGATTCACATAACTGCAGTCTCCTTGAAGGGATCTTTAACTAGTTCTGACAGATATTAGTACATGATTTATTATTATTTAAGCACATATTTATTAAGTGACAACAATGTGTCAGACATTTTAAATACTTATAAATATTGTCTCACTTGATGTTCACAACAACCCGGGAGGTAAGTGCTATTATTTTGGGAGGTAAGTGCTATTATTTTTTTCACTTTACAATATTAAAAGCAAAAAGAGAGAAGTTAAAAAAAATTACTTGACCATACATCCACAGTTATAAGCATCTGGAACTGGATTTAAAATTGTCTTGTAATTTCATCTAAACCCCTGTACTACCTAGTTGATTTTTTTTATCAATATTCTCTCCTTGCATTACTCTATCATTCTTTCCATTACAATTTAAAATTCTCAGTAGGCAGAAAAGATTTTAAATCTGTTCTATAATGAGGAAATTTTTCTGCTTAACCACTTTAAAAATAAATCTTAAGCTGTATCACAAAACTTAGCACAGTTCTCAGCATACAGTAGATATTTAAAAATGTACACTGAGTAAATTTAATGTTTCATCAAAATATTAGATATGCAAATAAAAATTATTTAATAGCCATTGTATTAGTAATTCATAGCACTAAATTGAGTTGAAATATTTAGCCACTATTACAGATATTTGTTTTAAAAAATATTTTTTAAAGAAAGATTTCATTTATTTAGAGTTTTACAATATTTCCCCTATTCTTGCATCCTCCCAACCCCAACAGAAGGCAGTCAGTTAGTCTTTACATTATTGCCATGTAAGGTGAATGTGATGGAAGAGAAATCATATCCTTAAGGAAGAAATATAAAGTATAACCTCATTTTAAAGAATGAGTGGACCAAAGAACAAATTATAGAAAGAATTAAACATTTTATCCTAGATAATGACAATAATGAAACAGCATACCAAAACCTATGGGATTCACTCAAAGCGACTCTCAGGGGATATAGTATAACTTTAAATGATGACATGAATAAATTAGAGAAAGAGGAAATCAATGAACTAAATATGCAACTAAAAAATTAGAGAAAGAACAAATTAAAAATCCCCAATTAAATACCAAATTAGAAATTCTAAAAATTAAAGGAGAAATTAATAAAATTGAAATAAAAAACTATTGAATTAATAAATAAAACCAAAAGTGGGTTTTATGAAAAAACCAATACAATTGATAAACCTCTGGTAAATTTGATTAAAAAAAGAAAGAAGCAAACCAAATTGCTAGTATCATAAATGAAAAAGGTGAACTCACCACTAACGAAGAGGAAATTGAAGTAAAAATTCGAAATTATTTTGCCCAACTCTGTGCCAATAAATTTGATAATCTAAGTGAAGTGGATGAATATAAGTTGCCCAGGTTAAATGAAGAGGAGATTAAATACCTAAACAACCTTATCTCAGAAAAAGAAATTCAACAAGCCATCATTGAACTCCCTAAAATAAAATATCCAGGGCCTGATGGATTCACAAGTGAATTCTACCAAACATTTAAGGAACAGTTGGTTCCAATACTATACATACTCTTCAGAAAAATAGGGAAAGATGGAACTCTGCCTAACTCTTTCTATGAAACCAATATAGTGCTGATACCTAAACCAGGAAGAGTTAAAACAGAGAAAGAAAATTATAGACCTATCTCCCTGAGAAATATAGATGCAAAAATATTAACTAAAATCTTAGCAAAATGATTACAACAAGTTATCACTAGGATAATACATTATGATCAAGTAGAATTTATCCCAGGAATGCAGGGTTGGTTCAATACAAGGGAAAACTGCTAGTATACTCAGTTATATCAACAATAAACCTATCAGAAATTATATGATCATATCAATAGATGCTGAAAAAGCTTTTGACAAAATACAGCACCAATTCCTACTAAAAATACTAGAGAGTATAAGAATAAATGGACTGTTCCTTAGAATAATTAGCAGTATCTATCTGAAACCATCAACAAGCATTATATTCAAATGGGAGAAGCTAGAGGCATGCCCAATAAGATCAGGGCTGAAACAAGGGTGCCCATTATCACTACTACTATTCAATATTGTATTAGAAATGTTAGCTTCAACAATTAGAGAAAGAAAAGAAATTGAAGGATTAGAATTGGGAAGGAAGAGACAAAACTCTCACTCTTTGCAGATGACATGATGGTCTACCTAGAGAATCCCAAGAAATCATCCAAAAAACTACTGTAAACAATTAGCATTATTAGCAAAGTTGCAGGATATAAAATAAACCCTCATAAATCCACAACTTTTCTATATATGTCTAGCAAGATACAGCAGGAAGAGCTAGAAAGAGAAACCCCATTCAAAGTAACCTCAGACAATATAAAATACCTGGGAGTCTATTTGCCAAGACAGACTCAGAATCTTTTTGAAAATAATTATAAAACACTTCTGACACAAATTAAATCAGATTTAAGTAACTAGGCAAATATCAACTGCTCATGGATAGGTAGAGCTAATATAATAAAAATGACAGTTCTACCAAAACTAAATTTATCTGTTTAGTGACCTACCAATCAAAATTCCAAAAAATTACTTTAATGAGTTAGAAAAAGTTGTAAGTAAATTCATATGGAGAAATAAAAAGTGAATAATTTCCAGGAATTTAATGAAAAAAAGCACAAAAGAAGATGGTTTAGCCCTACCAAAATTAAATTATAAAGCATCAGTCATCAAAACTGTTTGGTATTGGCTAAGAGATAGAGTGGTGGACCAGTGGAATAGACTAGATGCAAAAGCAGGAAACAATTATAGTAATCAGCTGTTTAATAAACCCAAGGAGTCTAGCTATTGGGATTAAAAACTGTCTCTTTGATAAAACCTGTTAGGGAAAATTGGAATTTAATATGGAAGAAACTTATATTAGACCAAAATCTAACACCCTTTACCAAAATAAGATCCAAATGGTTATAGGATTTACACATAAAAAAACAATACTATAAGCAAATTAGAAGATCAAGGCCTAGTTTACCTGTCAGATCTATGGAAAAGGGGAGCAGTTTATGAATAGATGGTTTCAATTACATTAAATTGAAAAGCTTTTGCACAGATAAAACCACTGTAACCAAGATCAAAAGAAATGTAGTAAATTGGGAAGCAGTCTTTACAGCTAATGATTCTGATAAAGTACTCATTTCTGAAATATACAGAGAACTGAGTCATATTTTAAAAAAAGCCATTACCCAATTGACAAATGATCAAAGGATATGCTAAGGTAATTTACAGATAAGGAGATCAAAGCAATCCATAGCCATATGAAAAATTGCTCTAAATCATTAATTATTAGAGAAATGCAAATCAAAGCTTCCCTGAGGTACCACCTCACACCTCTCAGACTGTCCAGTATGACCACAAAGGCTAATGATCATTGTTGAAAGGGTTGTGAGAAATCTGGGACACTATTACTCTCTTGGTGGAGCTGTGATGTCATCCAACCTTTCTGGAGAGAAATTTGGAACTATGCCCAAAGGCAACAAAGTGTGCATACCCTTTGATCCAGCAATACCACTACTGGGTGTATACTCTGAAGAGATGATGAAAAAGGGTAAAAACATCACTTGTCCAAAAATATTCATAAGCAGCCCTGTTTGTGGTGGCAAAAATTTGGAAATCAAGTAAATGTCCTTCAATTGGGGAATGGCTTAGCAAACTGTGGTATATGTTTGTCATGGAACACTATTGTTCTATTAGAAACCAGGAAGGAGGAATGGGAATTCAAGGAAGTCTGGAGGGATTTGCATGAACTGATGCTGAGTGAAATGAGCAGAACCAGAAAAACACTGTACACCTTATCAGCAACATGGGAGTAATGTTCAACCTTGAGGAACTTGCTCATTCCATCAGTGCAACAACCAGGGACAATTTTGGGCTGTCTGCAATGGAGAATACCATCTGTATCCAGATAAAGAGCTGTGGAGTTTGAACAAATTTCAAATACTATTCCCTTTAATTTAGGGGAAAAAACTTATCTTATTGTCTGATCTTGTTACTTCTTAGACTTCTTTTCTCTTTCTTAAGGATGATTTCTCTCTCATCACACTCAATTTGGATCAATATACAACATGGAAACAAAGTAAAGACTGACAGATTGCTTTCCGTGGTGGGGGGGTAGAGTAAGATA
The DNA here is from genome assembly GCF_037893015.1 of Macrotis lagotis. Taxonomy (NCBI): domain Eukaryota; kingdom Metazoa; phylum Chordata; class Mammalia; order Peramelemorphia; family Peramelidae; genus Macrotis; species Macrotis lagotis. The sequence goes on from NC_133663.1 coordinate 203,119,987, forward strand.
TAGGGGGAAAATTGTAAAACTCAAATAATATCTTTAATAAAAAATAAACAAAAAAAGAAATAGTAAAATTACATAATGAGATAAGGCTTTTTTCCCCAAAAATTTAAGGTAATAGACTTTGGTCTTCATTCAAACTCCATATTTCTTTCTCTGGATACAGATGGTATTCTCCATTGCAGATAGTCCCAAATTGTCCCTGATTGTTACACTGAAGGAATGAGCAAGTCCCTCAAGGTTGATCATCACCCCTATGTGGCTGTTAGGATAAACAATGTTTTTCTGATTCTGCTCAACTCACTCAGCATCAGTTCATGCAAATTTTTCTAGGCTTTCCTGAATTCCCATCCCTCCTGGTTTCTAATAGAACAATAGTGTTCCATTACACACATACCACAATTTGTTAAGCCATTCCCCAACTGAAGGACATTCACTTACTTTGCAATTCTTTGCCACCACAAACAGGGATGCTCATGAATATTTTTGGACAAGTGATATTTTTACCTTTTTTCATCATTTCTTGAGGGTATAGACCCAGTATTGGTATTGTGGGATCAAATGGTATGCAAATTTTTGTTGTCCTTTGGGCATAATTCCAAATTTCTGTCCAGAAAGGTTGGATGAGTTCACAGCTCCACCAACAGTGTAATAGTGTCCCAGATTTCCCATAATCCTTCCAACAATGGTCATTATCCTTTTCTGGTCATATTGGCCAATCTGAGAGGTGTGAGGTGGTATCTCAGAGATTCTTTAACTTGCATTTCTCTAATAAATAATGATTTAGAGCAATTTTTTTCATATGACTATGGATTGCCTTGATTTCCTCATCTGTAAATTGCCTTTGCATATGCTTTGACTATTTTTCAATTGGGGAATGACTCTGTATATTTCAGAAATAAGTCCTGTGTCAGAAATATACAATTGTTTCCCAATTTACTATATTTCTTTTGATATTGGTTACAGTGGTTTAGTCTGGGCAAAACTTTTTAATTTAATGTAATCAAAATTATCAAGTTTGTTTTAATGATGTTCCCCTTTTCTTCCTTGGTCATCAACTGCTTCCCTTTCCATAGATTGGACAGGTATAGTACTCCCTGATCTTCTAGTTTGTTTATAATATTGTTTTTTTATATTTAATCCTGTATCTATTTTGATCTTATCTTGGTATAGGGTGTGAGGTGTTGGCCTAATCTGTTTCTTCCATAGTTAACTTTCAATTTTCCCAACAGTTTTTATCAAGGAGAAAGTTTTTATCTCAATAGATGGACTCTTTGAGTTTATCAAACAGTAGATTACTATAATTTCCTGCTATTGCACCTAATTTATTGCATTAGTCCACTGCTGTATTTCTTACTCAATACCAGACAGTTTTGATGACTGATGATTTACAATATAATTTTAGATCTTGCAAGTTCTAAGCCACCTTCTTTTGCATTTTTTTCATTGTATCCCTGGAAATTCTTACCTTTTTATTTCTTGATAAGGAATTTACTTACAACTTTTTCTAACTCATTAAAGTAATTTTTTGGAATTTTGATTGGTAGGGCACTAAACAAGTAGTTTAGCTTTGGTAGAATTCACATTTTTATTATGTTAGCTCGACCTAATCCATGAGCAGTTGATGTCTGACCTGTTATTTAAATCTGGTTATATTTACATGAGAAGTATTTTGTAATTATTTTCAAAAAGTTTCTAAGTCTGCCCTGGCAGGTAGACTCCCAGGTATTTTACATTGTCTGAGGATTCTTTGAATGGGAATTTCTCTTTCTAGCTCTTTCTGCAGTATCTTGCTATTCAGATATAGAAATGATGAGAATTTATGAAGGTTTATTTTATATGCTGTTACCTTGCTAAAATTGCTAATTATTTGTAGAAGTTTTTTAAATGATTTTTTGGGGGATTCCTTAGGTATACCATCATGTCATCTGCAAAGAGTGAGAGTTTTGTCTCTTCCTTCCCAAATCTAATTCCTTCAATTTCTTTTTCTTCTCTCAGGGCTGAAGCTAACATTTCTAACACAATACTGAATAATACTGGTGATAACAGGCATCCTTGTTTCACCCCTGATCTTGTTGGGAATGCCTCTAGCCTATTCTTGTTGTATATGTTTGTTGATGTTTTCAGATAGATACTGCTTTTTATTCTAAGGAACAGTCCATTCATTCTTACACTCTCTAGCGTTTTTAGTGGGAATGGGAGCTGTATTTTCTCAAAAGTTTTTTCAGTATCTATTGATATAATCATATGATTTCTGATAGGTTTGTTAATGAAATAATTAATTATACTAACAATTTTCATAATATTGAACCAACCCTACCTTTCTGGGATAAATCATATTTAATCATAATGTATTATCCTAGTGATAACTTGTTGTAATCATTTTGTTATGATTGTATTTATGATTTTTGCATGTATATTCATCAGGGAGATAGGTCTATAATTTTCTTTTTCTGTTTTAACTCTTCCTGGTTTGGGTATCAGCACCATATTGGTGTCACAGAGTTAGGCAGAGTTCTGTCTTCATATATTTTTCCAAAGAGTTTATATACAATTGGAACTAATTGCTCCTTAAATGTTTGATAGAATTCACTTGTGAATCCATTTGGCCCTGGAGATTTTTTCTTAGGGAGTTCAATAATATTGAATTTCTTTTTCCACAAAATGGTTATTTAGATATTTAATTTCCTCTTCATTTAGTCAAACTAGCTTATATTTTTGAAAATATTCATCCATTTCACTTACATTGTTAAATTTATTGGTATATAGTTGGGCAAAATAATTCTGAATCATTATTTTAATTTCCTCCTCATTGGTGGTGAGTTCACCTTTTTCATTTGTGATACTAGCAATTTGGTTTTCTTCTTTCTTTTTTTTAATCAAATTGACCAGAGGTTTTTCATTTTATTGTCCCCCCCCCATAAAACCAGCTATTAGTTTTCTTTATTAGTTCAATAGCTTTCTTGCTTTTGGTTTATTAATTTCTTTAATTTTAAGAATTTCTAATTTCGTATTTAATTGTTTTTTTAATCGTTTTTAATTTCTTCTTTCTCTAATTTTTTTAGTTGCATATTTAGTTCATTGATTTCCTCTTTCTCAAATTTATTGCCTGTATATTTATTCATGTAAACATTTAAAGAAATAATATATGCCGACAGCCACCTTGAGTGTATCCCATAGGTTTTGGTATCTTATGTCACTTTTGTTGTTATCTAGGATGAAATAATTAATTCTTTCTATAGTTTGTTGTATGATCCACTCATTCTTTAAAATGAGTTTATTCAGTTTCCAATTAGTTCTGTGTCTTTATCTCCCTGGGCCAATATTGCATATGATTTTAATTTCATTAAGATCTGAGAAAGATGCCTTTCTGCAATTGGTCATTAGGTTTTTAAGCCCTAGTACATGGTCAATTTTTGTGTAAATGTCATGTACTGCAGGAAAAAAAAAAGTATATTCCTTTCTATCCCCATTCAATTTCCTCCATATGTCTATCATATCTAGGTTTTCTAACAATCTGTTTACCTCCTTAACTTTCTTCTTGTTTATTTTATGAGCAGGAGGTTGAGATCTCACAATAGTAGAGTTTTGCTGTCTATGTCTTCCTGTAACTCTTTCAACTTCTTCTCTGAGTTTTTGGATGCTATCCCTTTGAGTACATACATATTTAATACGGAAATTACTTTATCATCCATGGTACCTTTGAGGAGGATATAATTTCCTTCATTTTCTCTTTTAACACAATCTATTTTTGCAGCTGCTTTGACTGAGGTAAGGATTGCTACCCCTGCTTTTTTTCCCTTCAGCTAAAGCAAAATATATTTTGCTCCAACTTTTTAACTTTATATGTATCTCTCTGCTTCAAATGAGTTTTTTTAAAGCAGCATATTGTAGGATTCTGGTTTTTTAATTCAGTCGGCTATTCGCATATGTTTTAAGGGAGAGTTCATCTCATTCACATTGAAAGCTATACTTTCTAACTCTTTATTGCCCTCCATGCTATCTTCCCTCTGTATTTTCCCCTTTTTTCACCTTTATACATATTCCCCAGTGTTTTGTCTCTGATTACCACCACCTTCAGTGTGTTTGCCTTCCTATATCAATCCCCTCCCCTTTTTCCCCCTCCTTCCTTCCCTTCTTTCTGTTAGTTCCCCTTATTCTCCCCCTCCCTGTCTCCCCTCCCCTTTTCTCCTTTTAATACTTGAAAGGTAAGGTAAGTTTCTCAACTTAACTGAGTATGTGTAAAGTTAACTTTAAGCCAAGTCAGATGAGATGAAGATTCAGGTGGTTCTCATCTCCTCCCTTTTTCCCCTCTATTTTAAATAGGTCTTTTGTACTTCTTGATGTAATAAGATTTACCTCATTCAATCTCCTCCATCCTCCATTCTCCTTACTGTCCTCCTTTTTAAGGAGGTATTATTTTTAAATCATTCTATCTGAATCACAGAAAAGTTATGAGTATCCATCACTTATGGCTAAGTATATTCTAACAGAGTTACATTTCTCAAGCATTATTAGAATCTTTCTTCAAAGTGGGGATATAGCCAGTTTCATCTCATTAGATAGCAGTTTTTTTCTTTACCCTTTTTTTTGTTTCTTTTCTTGTTTGTCTTGAGACTCCTGTTTTATATTCAAATTTTCTATTTAGCTCTGCCTTTTCATCAGGAAATTTTGGAAGTCTTGCACTTCATTAAATTTCCATCTTTTCCCCTGGAAGAGAAGCCTCTGCTTTCTTGGATAGTGGATTCTTGGTTGCATTGCAAGCTCCCTTGCTCCTCAGAATTTTTCATTCTAGACCCTTTGAGCCCTTAGTGTTGATGCTGCCAGGTCCTGTGTAATACTTACTGTGGTTCCTTGGGTTTATAGGGAATACCTGTAATATGTTTTTATATTGTAATATAGGCAGAATTGTTGAAATGTCATAGAAGTATATCCAGGGCTATTATCTGTTTTTATGGATTTTGGTATCCCTGCAATAGCAAAATAATGGAATAAATGATCAATCACACCTTGCATGCTGTTGCCATTGCACTGGAACCAAATGTATCTTCAGTACCATGAATGAATTTAATTTTTCCAAAAGATGTATAAATCACATCCATCTGCCAGAATTCATTAGGAACTTGTCTTCTAGGATTCTTAGAATAATTTGGAGGAGGGGATAGGTAAATATGGAATGCATAGTTGACAGGACATTACTATATTCCTTGTTTGCTCTCTGGTGATTTTAAATTCTTTCCTTAATAAAGAGTCATTCTAGTGAAATTTTGGTGACACTGCCTAGCTTGCTCTTCTACTAAGCTTATAAGAAGTGGAAGGGTAAAGTGATTAGCCCTATGATTGCCTTCATATATGGGCATAGGCAATAAAATGTAGGAATGTATGTGTTCAATAAAAAAAAAGGATTATATCTATCTCTTATAAGTTCTTGTAAATCTTTAAAGAGTTGATATAGTTCTTCATCAGTGCTATGTTTAATAAAAGCTGTTTCTATGTATCTGACCACATGATAAATATATTTTACTATCTGTAAAAATGTTAAGACTTTGTGGCTGTTCTATTAATACCATTAATTGGGTATATAATTCATTCTTTTGCTTTGATTAAAAAAACAATTTTTTAAATTGCATTTATGCTTGGACCTACAGGTCTAGAATAAGGTCCATCACACTGTTTAAAAATTTCAGCAAACCTAGAGTGTCATAATTTCAGACATTTTTCCTCATTACCTGTACAGAGCAATCAATCATTAACTCCAGGCTTTGACATCATTACAGTAAAATAGTTTATGTTGACAAAACTAGATCATATAACTTTTCAGCATCTTGCTCATCAGTAAATTGCCTAACTATGGGTTACATAATTTTGAGTCTCCCAATTATTTTACAAAGTCTCACACATTTATTCAGTATTATTGGAAATAATTGCAATTTAGCTATAACTTCCCAATTTCTTCTACCTCTTTCTTCTAAAGTTGTGATTTTTACTTTTTTAAAATTAAACATTAATTTCTTAACCTACATGAAACCTAATGTTTCCATGCTGACATCTCATTCTCGTTAAGTTAACCTTATAACTAAATATCTGTTACACATAAATTTCTTTTACACCTCTGTTTTATAAGCTTATTCTCCTCTTGTTCAAATACATTCCTATTTTCCAAAAGAACATAAGATTCTCAATGAATTTAGTTTTTCAAAAAATTCAATATATATACATATATATATTGAATTTTTTGAAAAACTAAATTCATATATATATAATGATTTCAAAAAAATTCAATGTAAAACTCTTACCAATGCCAGGGTTACAGGATACATATATAATTTCTTCTTAAATAGCAGATGTTAAATAAGTTACTTTGATCTTATTTATTTCCATTAAGAAACACTAGATGGCGGGGCAGAGCCAAGATGGTGACAGGAGAGGATCCTCTCTTAGGTGCTCTCTCTCAAAACTTATAAATGAAGGACCCTAAATTTTCGAGAGACAGAACCCACAGAGGGATCCAGTGAGGCAGTTCTGCAACCCAAGGTAACCTGGAAAAAAGCAGAAAGGCTCTCTTCCATGGGGTTAGAGCATTGGCCAGCCAGAGCAAAGGAACTTCAGCCTCCTGGCAGAAGCCCCAGGGTACTGGGAGCTGTGGCTCATGGCAGCTGGGGGCCGTTTCCTGACCTATACCCTGGGGAGCACCAGGAACAACTTGGGGGATCAGCAGGGATGCCTCTGCCAGAGTGAGAACATGAAGCCCAGCCCTCAGGGCACACAGCAAGCAGCATGACCCTGGCAGCCCAGATCCAGGTACAGGAAGCAGAAGCAGGTAAGCAGGAGCCCCCAGGGCATGAGTGCAGAGCCTAGGGAGGGGAGTGGAGAGAGACTGCTGAGTTCTGCCCTCTGTCCCTGGAACAGGACTCTGGGGCTCTGACCACATTCAGATCCTGATCGCAGTCTAGGCCTCCCACAGAACAGCAGCCCCCCCCCCCCCCACATCAGCTCCATGATGGGGGGGGTGCTTATGGTCATTCACAAACCAGGAGGGAAGACAGAGCTTCATACACAGAGATACTCATGGAGGGTTATCCCAATAATACTCAAAAGCTCAGGAAGCATCCCAAAACCAGGCACAGGCTAGAGAAATGAATAAGAAGAGAAAAAAGAGGAACACCATTAAGAAATACTTTGCCTGTGATCCCAAGAAGGATCAAAAACAGTCAATCTGAAGATGAGGAAGTACAAGTTCCTGCATCTAAAGACTCCAAGAAAAACAGAAATTGGGCTCAGACTATGATAGAGCTCAAAAAAGACTTTGAAAATCAAGTGAGGGAGATAGAAGAAAAATTGGGAAAAGAAATGAGAGATAAGCAGGAAATACATGAAAATGAAGCCAGCAGCTTAGTCAAGGAGACGCAAAAAAATGTTGAAGAAAATAACATGCTAAAAACCAGCATAGGTCAAAGGGATAAAAGAGTTCAAAAAGTTATTGAGGAGAAGAATGCTTTAAAAAGTAGAATTAGCGAGATGGAAAAAGAGATAAGAAAGTTCCCTGAGGAACAGAAATCCTTCAGACAAAGAATAGAAATGAGGGAGGCTGCTGATTTTATGAGAAATTAGGAAACAATACTTCAAAACCAAAAAGAATGAAAAAGTAGAAAAATGTGAAACATTTCATTGGAAAAAACTGATATGGAAAACAGATTTAGGAAAGATAATTTAAAAATTATAGGAATATCTGAAAGTCATGATCAGGAAAAGAGCCTTGACATCATTTTGAAAGAATTTCTTCAGGAAAATTGCCCAGATAGCCTAGAAGCAGAGGGAAAAATAGAAATTGAGAGAATACACTGTTCTTCCCAAGAAAGAGATCCCAAAAAACCAACCCCCAGGAATATTATAGCCAAGTTCCAGAACTCCCAAGTCAAAGAGAAAATATTACAAGCAGCCAGAAGGACATAATTCAAATATCATGGAGCTGCAATCAGGATCTCACAGGACTTAGCAGCAACCACATTAAAAGCTCAGAGGACTTGGAATATAATATACTGGAAGGCAAAAGAGCTTAGAATGCAACAGAGAATCAACTACCCAGAAAAACTAAATTTCCTCTTCCAGGGAAAGAGATGGACTTTCCATGAACCAAGGGAATTTCAAATGTTCCTGTGTAAATGGCCAGAGCTGAATAGAAGGTTTGATCTTCATATACAGGACTCAGGTGAAGCATAGAGAGTGGAGGAGCAGGGTAAAATATGAGGGACGTAACGATGATGAACTACATGTATTCCTGTATAGAAAAATGATACTGATAATATTCATGAAACTTCTCATTTAATGGAGCAGGTAGAAGGAGCTTTTATAGATGAAGCACAGGAAAGAGCTGAATTTGAAGATATAATGTGGTATAAAAATGGAGTCAATAGAAAAAAAGGGAAATGTAATGGGAGAAAGAAAAAGGAGAGGTGGAATAGGCTAAGATATTTTATATAACAAGATATTCTTTTTATTACAATGAGCTATTGCAATGATATGGAAGGGGGAGGCAAGGGGGAATGAGGGAATCTTTGCTCTCATCAGAGGTGGCTAGAAGAGGAAATAGCATATATACTCAATGGGGTATAGACATCTGGAGTAAGAAGGAGAGGAGGACAGGGAGAAGAGGGGGCGGGGGGGGGATGTGAGTGATGGAGGAGAGGATGGACCATGGGGAGAGAATGGTCAGATATAACACATTTTCTTTTTTATTTCTCGCAAGGGGTTGGGATTGGATGGCCTGTCTGGGACCATAGGGCCAGGTGGATGCTGGGCCTAAGGGGAGGTATGTGGGCTCAGGGCCTATTGGCTCCATGGCCAGGCATCTGTCTGCTATGCTACTCAACTACCCTACAGCAGAGACAGAATAAAAGGAGAGAGAAAATATAATACATGGTAGGGGAGAAGTACGAATGGAGGGAGTTGCGATCAGCAATGGCAATGGTGGGAAAAATATGGAAGTAACTTTTGTGATGGATTTATCATAAAGAATGTGATTCACCCATGACAGAGCTCGTGATGTTGGAATACAGACTGAAGCACTATTATTATTATTGTTATTATTATTATTTGGGGGGGCATTGCAGGGCAATTGGGACTAGGTGGCCTGCCTAGGGCCAAACATCTGGATGATTGTTGGGTGTCTGATGCCAGATTTGGACTTGGGTGCCACTGGCTCAGTGCTCTGTCTTCCACCCAGCTGCTCCTACTATTAGTATTACTATTTTATTTTATTTTTGCTCTTTTTTATTTTTTATTTTTTGGTTTTTGCAGGGCAATGGGGTTGAGATGGCTTGCACAGGGTCACACAGTGGATCAATTGTTGGGTGTCTGGGGCCAGATTTGGGCTCGGGTGCTCTTGGCTCCAGGGCCAGTGCTCCATCCACTGTGCCACCTGGCCATAACTACTACTTTATTATTTTTTAATTTTAACTTTAATTTTTTTCTCTCCGATTTACTTTATCACTCATGCGGGTCTATTTTTTTGGGGGGGGTATTATGATTACTCTTAAACAAGAATATTTTAGTAATGTATAAAAAACATTATTTGTACAAAATAAGAATAGATAAATGAGAAAAAATAAAAAAGAAGCACTAGGTGGAAGAGCACAGCTTTTCACAATCTCTCTGAGCCAAAAGACTTTGATAAATATAACCTTGTTGGCAAGGTATTCTCCAGTTTTCTTATAACAAATCTTTTTAAAGGTGATGGATCCACTTCTTCCATTGTTTGTTACTGTAACACTATATTAAAATTTCAAAAAATTGTCTGAATCTTATAAATTCCAAACTCATATTCAAAATTGCCTTAAATTATTTTCCTTTTCAAAATGTCAAAGTTTGCAAATCCTTCTTATCTTTATCTGTGCTATTCTAATTTTTCAAGGCTCTAACTTAAAAGAGCTTTCTATCCTCACTGACAAAACGATGTTCTGGGAATTGGAGATTATTTACATTTGGAGATATCAAGGTAGTAGGCACTAATTATTTACCTTTACTGTTTATCATTCCTTGCTCACCCAAAATTATATATATATATATATATATACACACATATATATATTATAGATATATGTATGTATATACGTATATATTTTATCATGCTAATTAATACCAGTCCAAAAAATAATTTTAGGGACAATTTCAATTGCTTCTAGGTCCTTTATAAGTACAATTTGCCAAATCAGTGAATAAATTTCTATTAGTCTATCAGACCAGAAAAGAGACACTGGAAAATAAGAGAAAATATAGAACCCTTCTCCTCCCAAAACAACATGATTCTTAGGAAAATCTCCTTTTATTGGCTCCAATCATGAGTTTTTTGGGAAAAAAATGATCCAATTTTGAAAAGAGAGAATGGAAAGAAGATTGGCCAATCATAACACAGAGAACAGCAGGCCTGAGAGACAGCTGAGAGCTTGTCTCTGCCTGTATTTTAAAGCAAACACATAAAAGGCGTCAGAGCATTTAGAAGCAGAGAGGCCCCCCAAATCCCAGGAAATCCCACTCTGCTCTCACACTAAAGGATCCCTTTAAACATTACACAAAGAGAAAAGCAACAGGATAACACCACCGAAGGTGACAAATCTTCCAAGAAACTAGAGAAAAAATGCAGAGAACCTTCCATTTTTCACAATATATTTTCCATTCAAAGGTTTTGATATCTAATACTTCTTGATTTTTAACTATAAAAAATACCTATAACTTTTGAGATGGAAAACAGTCACTCAAAAATCCCTCACCTTAATTGGAATATCCCTGTCCCCTATCAGCTTAGAGTAAACCAAATAACTTCAACAGCCCTAAATCTTTTCTAGGAGGGGTCTTTTTTTTAAATCCTTAACCTTCCTATTATTTTTTGTAATAATCAACTTACATATTTTAAAATGAACCTGATTATCTTGTCTTTTTGAAATTAAATAGCATTTTTTAACCTTTTATTTTGTTTTATCAAGTCTTCAAGAAACAATTCTCTCTCTCTCTCTCTCTCTCTCTCTCTCTCTCTCTCTCTCTCTCTCTCTCTCTCTCTCTCTTATCTAGTGCTTTTTCTTAATTCCTCTCTCAGTGAGCATCAAGAACTAGATAAGCAAGCCATTAGCAAACAAACCTGATCTCTCACACCCATTGCCTCCTTCTTTTTCAGGGTATTTTAGCAATGCCTGTTCCTGTGCCTGTAAACTATACCCAATTTGATTATTTACTCCTGCCCATGGACCAGTGCTAGACAGCATTTCATGAACTTCTTTTTTTTTCCTTTTTTTTTAAAGGTTTTTGCAAGGCAATGGGGTTAAGTGGTTTGTCCAAGGCCACACAGCTAGGTAGGTGTCTGATGCTGTATTTGAACTCAGGTACTCCTGACTTCAGGGCGGGTGCTAGGTACACTGTGTCACCTAGCCACCCCTAGAGAGCATTTCAAATGTTATTCTTAACCCTGCTGCTTCATTTCTTTTAGTTTGACCAGTACAATTCTCAAAAAATTTAGTTTTCCAAATTAAGTAATCTCCTGGCGTAAGAATAGTTTTTGCTATCATGGTCCCATCTTCTGAGGCTAATATTTGTCTACCTAATATTTCTATTATATTCAAAACATATGGACTGGTTTTACCATACATGCTAATTGCTGAATTTAATTTCATAAATGTTTTAAAATCTAAGTTATAGTATCCTCTCAAAACAATCCCTGGAATCTTTGGTTCAGGTCTCTCAAGCACAGGAAAAGAGAACAATAACTATCTCATGTCCCATGGAATCTTCTCTCCCTTATCTATTTGCTTTTCAAGCGACTATTTCAACAATATTCATATGCCCCTTATCTTTGGTAACATTTTATTCTTTAGACTGTCAAAAAGGAGCAGATGTGGGTTATTAGAGTTAGGATGAGGTGGATTTGGCTGAGCAGCCACTACCACTTGAAGCCCAGGTTGGGGCCCTTCATCACAGAGACTGGTACAGATTCCTAAAACAGGAGCTAGGAGGAGGATCCTCCTGGGAAGGTAAGACCCCTGGTCTTGGCCTCCACACCCCTACTTCCACCCAGAGGCAGGCACGGGTGGTGGTGCTGGAGGTAAAAGCCACCACTCTTTTTTACTCTTATCTTCCTGCTGATTAGTTTGAACATGTACATCAACTTTTAATATACTTTGAGCCAAAGGTACATCTTCAGATGGAGTCAGGCAGATTTTTAAAATACTCCCCAATGGAAAGACTCCTATAGGAAATGCTTCCTGACCTTCCTTTTTAAAATGTTCACTCATCTGTTTCTCCACAGTTTCCCATTTCTTAATACTTAATACTCCTTCTTCTGGAAATCCAGGACAACATTTTTTGTACACATCCACTAAATTCTTCCAATTGTTTTGTTGTTATTAACAAAACTCTTTCTTTAACTGTCTGCTTTAGCACTTTCAGATAATGTCCTCTATCCTTAGACTTCCTATCCCATTTTAATGCTCTCTGTTTTAGATCTGATGAAAAAATTATTTACCTTAATTGCTTGCTGTCCCTTTATGAGCTCTTTTGACCCACAGGTGTCCAGACTTTATCTTTCCTTTCAAGATTGATTCCCCTCCAGGTCAGATGGTTATTTGTCTGTCTGTCCATCCATCCATCAGTCAGTCTGCCTGTCAGTCCCTGGTCAGACACCAACTATGGACATGAATTTCCAAGAGTCAGATTGGGAAAACGTACCCAAACAGGAAAGGATGGGCAGTGAAAATCTACTAACTTCATTTTTAGAAGCTCAGACTTTTTATAGCAAAATCTTTTCTCAGGAATGAGCAGTTAAAGGAGACCCAGTTTCAAAATTTCCTTGGTAAATTTACAATATTTGTTCTTAGAAATCTGCATACTTCTCTATCAGAAAAACTTTTTACAACCACCCCCAGAGCCACAGATTATCCCAAATCTGGGTTCACTGGTGAGCCAATGGATCAATACAATGAGGAATAATCCACACATACCTTTGGTGAAGATCACCAAGGATGTGTGAATATCACTCCCAGGGGCTAGCCCTCTACAGAGAGTTAATCTCCCTTTCAATTGAGTGAATTCTGTTGCCCACACCTGAGCCTGAGGGCATGGGGATTGTAGTTATAGGGAGCATGCTCTTCTGAAAGCATGGAGCTCAGGTCCTAGCCCACTTGATGGTTTTCCAATCCTAAATGGCAGTCCAGGGGTGGAAAAGGCACCTCAGGGAGGGGAGGAAGGAGACCCCACCCCCATCCAATACCCCAGGAGAGGCCTTTGGGTAGGAAATGAGCTAGCTGGGACAGCAGTGTAAAGAAAAAAGTGAGATCATGGGATACTGCTGTTCTGATTGGCCACAAATCACCATCCAAGGAGAGTCTGTTTGGTGGCCAAGGTTTGGGTCTGATGAATAGTGAACCATAAGGTACCTTTAAATAAAGAGTAGGTGGAATATGCAGAATGCTGGATAATTGGGAATGCTAAATTATTTCTAAGCAAGTTAGAAACAGATTAAAAAAATAGGTGGGATCCTCTGTCTGCTCCTAGAGAAAAGGCTAACAGCAGGGCCCAGGAGGAAAGGGAAAGTCTGGAGAGAAGAGAAAAAGAAATGCTTTCTAAATTAAGGAATTGGATCCAGTTCTGTGTGAATGAGTTTGAATGTTCCATGGGAGTGTATTTGTTCTATGTCTTGTGTAAGTGTCTCTTTTAGGGTCTGAGGACCCACCTCAAGTTTTAAAAGAGGGTTAGCTGGGCGTTGGGTGCAGGAGTTTCAGAAGGTGGGGGAGAAGGAAGTAGTGTGCAGCGGCCCCCACATGGAAATCAGCTCTTCCCTCACTGAGCCAGTGGTAGCTGTGCAAGGTGTGTACAGTTAAGGTGAGGGGATTAGTAAAGACTGTGGTTTGGGGAGAGTTTAGAAGAGTTTAAGAGAAGGGAAGGATTGAGAAGTTCAAGGAGGGAAGACTTTTTTTATCCTTACAAACATCTGGGAAAGATTCCATGCTTTCTCCCTGGATTTTGGGAACTTTGTAAAGTGACTTCCAAATCATTCTAAAAGGAGAAGGAAGTGGTGGTGCAGCAGCCCCCACATGGAAATCACCCCCTCCCTCACCCAGTGGTACTGGGGCACTTTGCTAGGTGTGCAGAGTTAAAGAAAGAGGAGGGGGACTCTTAGAGGAAAAAAAAAACAAGTTGTGCTTTGGGGAAAGAGTGAGAAGTTAGAGGAAGAAAGATTTCCTAACCTTATGCTTTCTCACAGGGTAGGAGAAAGGGGTGGTGGGTTGGACACATGATGGACTTGATCCTATCCCCATCTTGTTAAGACTTGAACCCTAGACTGAGTCTAAGTGCCCCACCCACTTGTGGAGGGAGGTGGGGAGAGACAGGAGGACTCAAGTGCATAAACCTTAAGGAAAGATCCCTCCACAGGTGGGATGTGTGATTGGGAAAGAAAAAAAACAGTATCTAAGATCCAGGGGTTAAGAGACTCCTTTATTGAAAGGAAATCAAGTTTAATGAATATCTGCTGCCATGTGGTCTGAGTGATGATTCTTATTGTTTTTAAAGTTTCTGAACTAGTTTTGGGAAGTGCGCTTAGGGTTTTTAAAGAGGCATACTAGTGTTGTAACATTATGACAAAGTTTGTACAGAATGGGAGGAATTAAATAACCTAGATTGTTAAATTAGTTTGGGATTAAACTATTTTAACACTATTGTAACTTTCGCAAGGAGTTATATGGTTTGGGATTTTAAACTCTAGTGGTCTTGTGTTACTAAGAAGAGAAATACCTAGGTTATCAGGGATGTTTACTGATGACTTACGGGGAAAAGCTCTAATTGGTTTTAATGTTAAATTTAATAATGTTAACAATTGTACTTTTATTTTGGATAGAGCTTTTGGAGTGTGAGTGCTGGATTTTCTGTATAAAGTACTCTATAAAGTTTTTATCAAACTAAACTGTTGGGAAGTTAGTTGAGTTGTAATTACATTGGGTTTTAAATGTATCATGTATGAGATTGGATTCTGAGAATTTGGGTAGACAAAAGTGTAAAGAACATGGGATATTCATTTTGCTCTTGTTCTAAGGGAAACAAGATGTTTAAATAAGAATCTTAATGTTTAATGTATATTAACAATGCATGTTTAATTTTAAAGAAGTCAAGAATGTGGACTTCTCTCTTGGTAACTGCAGGCAGCTGATCCGGGGCCTCTGAACAAATTGCATTTGTGGGGCCTATTGTAAGGTAACTTATTGATGAATAAGATGTTTTTATCAGTTATGTGATATTCTTTTGTAACTGCAAAGAGATTATATTTGCAATATTTACTTATCTCTTGTGAATGTCATTTAAATACTGGATTGTTAAAGCCTGGGATTAATGTGTGATTGTTTTGAAGGGCAATAAGGAAAATGAAAAAGTATGACCCTTTCTGGGATAGATCTGTGGGTTCATAAATAATGTAAAAATGGAGGGATTGCTTTGTGCAATCTATTAATTTGTGTGTTACTCTGTTACTCTTATTTCTGTTCTATTATAATGAAATTAATAACACATGTTGGGAATTTAAGGCTGCCTAAGATGTTTTAATGGTTTTAAAGAATTCTGAAAAGTAAATTGTATGTTAATATGTACTTTGCAAACACTGAAATGCTCTACAAATGTTAGCTATTTTTAAAAGTTTATTTTTATCATTTTAACCATATTCATTAGGGGTAAGTAGCATAAGCAACATGATTAATCAATGGCAATGCATCAAAAGCAAACAGACTTTAATTGGAATAATAGATGAATGAAATTATTTATGGAACTCCTATTTTATTCCAATCAGTATTAATCAGTTCAGTGTGATTCCACAGGGGCAATAATTGGTAGCAATTATTTGTGATATACTCATTTAGTGATGAACATAGTCTAATTAATATTAGTATAAGAATTACCTATATTAATACATAATTTACAGGTACTATATTTAAGGATAATTAGATGAAATAGATCCTTTCTCAAAATAAACCTCAAACTTAAAACTACAAATAATAAGTTTATTGTTTAGTTTCACTAACTTGTTATGAAGTTCACTTGCCTATCCACAAAAATGCTTTTTAGAGGCCCTCCATCCTTTTGTTTAATGAGGATCTGATCAAACCTTGCTGGGGTGGAATGTCTTGACATAATATGGAATATTCACAAATTTATTTTTGAATTGTCAGACCTCCCTCCTACTCAACATAAGGAGGATTCTATACTATGGCCACTTAATGGAAATAACCCTTACCTTGACCATCCTGTGACCATCCATGCTGATGATCATTTCTGGACTTTCTGGAGGATTATGAGTAAAATCAACCAATATGATTCTTTTATGTATCAGGGTATCAAGTACTATAGAAGTAAAGCCTAGTGATAAATTAGTAGGAAGTAAATACATGTCATAGCCAGAATGGCAAAAATAAAACTGTAGCTTTCCCTAAGCTATACTTTAAATAAGCCTCATTACTATACACTTCCATGTGAGGTGAACAGGGGACCATTGTCCAGAATAGGAAGCATTGCACTAAGGCAACAACAAGCCCTTCTTAAGGAAACCATCAGGAGATCCTGGGCCCTAGGGAAGAATCCCAACTGTTTTAACATAGTTAGGGGAAACAGACCAACTCTAAATCCAAGAATCACCATGTGCTTCAGCTTAGCCCTGGGTACACAGGCATCCTTCAGCAGCCAGATCTCCACTTGCTTGAGTACAGTCCTGGGCTCCTTCAATGTAGTCCCAAAGAAATGTGGAATCACCTCACTCAGCACACCCAAGATAACAACACTAGATCCTGGCTCAGTAACTGGAATACTACTAGACCCATGTAGCATAATGGAAAGTAGGTGATGATAAGCTTACATTCATCAGTTTTAACTAAAATAGGGAATAATATACATACTAGTTGATTATAGAAATATATGTTACCCTAAAAGTAAATTAGGAAGGGAAGAGATTAAGTATAACAGGAGTGGAGACTAACAGAAGGGAAGACAGATTAAGGGAGGTGCTAGTCAGAAGCAAAACACTAGTGAGGAGAGAATAGGTAAAAGGAAAGAGAAGAGAAACAGGAGTGAAAAATTTATGGAAGGAAATACACTTATAGTAATCATAATTGTTCATATAAGTGGAATGAACTATTCCATAAAGTGTAAGTAGATAGTGGAGTGAGTGGATCAGAAACTAGAATCATACAATGTGTTGTTTACAAAAAATACACTTGAAGCAGAGTCACAGAGTAAAAGGGGCTGAAGCAGAATCTATTATGCTTCAGCTTAAGTTAAAAAAACAGAGGTAGCAATTCTGTTATCACACAAAGCAAGAGCAAAAATAGACCTAATTAAAAGAGAAAAGGAAAGAAACTACATCCTGTTAAAATGTACCATAGAGAATGAAGCAATATCAATAATAAAAAAAGATGATAATATTTATCCTTCATTCTGGAAGGCAGAGACTTATGATGGAATTTCCCCATCTTGATGATGTTTGTCCTTAATTTTGAAGAAGACCAGGATATCCAGGAGGTGATGCCATGACACTTACCATAATTGGATTTGAATGAGGAGGGCATGTTGTGCTGAGTGACCAGCCTTACTTTTTCCTCCAGAGTCATCTGGATCCAGTGGCTGCATATTGTTCAGGATGAATAGAGATGGCCCTGAATGAGAGGCAATCAGGATTAAGTGACTTGCCCAAGGTTTGGTGTAAAATGTCTATGGTCAATTTGGACTCAAGTCTTTCTGACTCCAGGGCTGGTGCTCTATCTATTGCACCCCTAGCTGCCCATAAACATATTTGTACCAATTATAATATCCAAATTCTTTTTTATTTTTTTAGGTTTTTGCAAGGCAAACCGGATTTGAACCCAGGTACTCCTGACTCCAGGGCGGGTGCTTTATCCACTGCGCCACCTAGCAGCCCAGTATCCAGATTCTTAAAGGAGATGTAAACTGAGATACAGGTAAAAAAATAGTTAGCAAAACTATACTGGAGAGGGACTTCAACAGTTCCCTCTCAGAATTCAATGAATTCAGGCAAAAATCAAGCAATAAATAAATTGAGTAGGTAAATGGAATATTAGAAAAGTTAGATATGACAGTCCTTTTGAAAAAAAAACAATGAGAACAAGGAATAATATGCTTTTTTTCCTGAACAAAATATGGAACTTGATAAAAAAAAAAGACCATGTAATAGGGCATATAAACCCTATAAATATATTAATTTCAGGTCATAATGTCACAAAAAATCACAATAATAAAAAAGGACAATGGAAAGGTAGGTAAATAAACTAATATGAAACTTAATAAACTAACCCCAGAGAATAAGTGAGTCAAAGAACAAATCATAGAAACAGTCAAAATAATATAATTAAAGAGAATGACAATGAAACACCACACAAAAAAATTATGAGTTTTAGACAAATCAGTACTTAGAGAAAAAATTATTCTAAATTCTTAAATCAGAAAAATGAAAAAAAGAACAAATCAATGATCTGGGTTAGAGAAAGAATTAAAGGTCCCCTAATGAGTACCAAATTGGGCAACCTGAAAATTTTGATATTGAAAGTAAAAAAAAAAGAGTTATTGAACTAATAATTAAACTAGGAGTTAAAATCTAAAAAAAAAAAATAAAATAGATGAGCCATTGTTCATTTGATTATAAAGAAAGAAAAGAGAAAACTAAAATTTATGATACTAGTAATTTGGTTAACTTTTTTTTTAAATCAGGTTAACCAAAGATTTATCTATTTTATTTTTTTTTTCATAAAACCAACTTTTAGTTTTATTTATTAGATCAATTTTAGATCAATGCTTTCAATTTTATTAATCTGATTCTCCCTTGATTTTCAGAAGTTCTAATTTGGTATTTAATTGGAGAACTTTAATTTTTTTTCCTCTACATTTTTTTTAGTTGCATATCCAGTTCAATGATTTCCTCTTTCTCTATTTTATTCACATAAGTATTTAGAGATGTAAAGTTTCCCCTCAAAATTACTTTGGTTGAAGCCTATAAATTTTGATATAATGTCTTATTATTATCATTTTCTTGGATATAATTATTGATTATTTCTATGATTTGTTGTTTGATCCACTCTTTTTTTTTTAGATTTTTTTCGAGGCAATGGGGTTAAGTGGCTTGCCCAAGGCCACACAGCTAGATAATTATTGTCTGAGGTCAGATTTGAACTCAGGTACTCCTGACTCCAGGGCCAGTGCTCTAGCCACTGAGCCATCTAGGCTCCCCAATGTTTGATCCACCCTTAATTTAAAATTGTTATTTAGTTTCCAATTCGTTTTTGGTTTCTCTTTCTGTGACCCTTTATTACCTATAATTTTTACTGTATCCTAGTCCGAGCAATATGCATTTAATTGTTTCTGCCTTTCTGCATTTGGTTAAAAGTTTTTAAATTCCCTAGTACATCATCAGTTTTGATTATAGGTACATAGGTACCATGTACTGCTGAGAAAAAGGTATATTCTTTTCTATTCCCATTAAATTTTTCCCAGAAATCTATCATGTCTAAGTTTTCTAAGATTTCATTGACCTTTTAACTTCCTTCTTCTTCATTTTGTGGTTAGATTTATTCAGTTCTGAAAGAGGAAGTTTGGGACCCATTATTAGAGTTTTGTTATCTATATCTCCTTGTAATTCACTCAACTTTTCCTCTAGGAATTTGGACATATATATATTTAATAATGATATAGCTTCATTATCTATGGGGCCTTTTAAGAAGATGTAGCTTTCTTCTTTCTCCCTTTTAATGAGATCTATTTTTGCTTTTGCATTTTTCTTTTAAACTTTAACTTTCAGTTGTTTTTTCACTTATACCTTCACCTTCTCTATTATCAGTCCCTTTTCCCCTTATCTTTCCCTTCCCCTGCTTCTCCTTCCCTGTAGAGTAGGATAGATTTTTTTTAAACCCAAATGTAAATGCATCTTATTTCTCTCTGAACCAAATTTTTGAATAGAATAGAATAGAATTTACCTTCCCACCTCTGATTTTTTTTTTTACTTCAGCTGAAGTATAATATATTTTGCTCCATCCTTTTATGTTTACCTGGTGTGTATCTCCCTGCATGTCGGGGGGGGTCGGCCCTGACCGCCTAAGTGGATAGGACCTCCCCGAGAGTGAGGTCAGGCCAATCCAAAGAAGACACGGCTCCTTAAGGGGAACAGTGGCTTTGTCTGGTTGGCCTGTGTCGCTTGCTCCAATCGGGTGGTAGGTTCCGCCCTCGGGGCGGATCAGGGTGGCAGCCCAGAACTAACTTCCTATATTAGCCAACGC
Organism: Macrotis lagotis; assembly: GCF_037893015.1. Classification (NCBI taxonomy): domain Eukaryota; kingdom Metazoa; phylum Chordata; class Mammalia; order Peramelemorphia; family Peramelidae; genus Macrotis; species Macrotis lagotis. The sequence goes on from NC_133663.1 coordinate 203,140,281, forward strand.
CCTGAGCTATTCGGGGGATTTCCTCTGCATCTAATAAAGCATATGCCTCCTGAAGACGTGTCTGCCTGAGTCCCTCCTCGCCGATCCCCGGGGAGGGAAAAACCGGGGACGCCCGAAGCAGTGCCCACTGAGGAGCTCACTCGGGGGTCCGGGGAAGAAGACCCCGGACAGAACTGGCGCCCGAACAGGGACACCCGAAGACCCCGCCGAGTGAGGTAAGCCTGTTTAAGTAAAAACAGAAGAGGCAGACACCCTAGGTCCACGGGACACCTAGAGGAAGTAAACATGGGCAAAGGAATGTCTAAGCATTTACAGCCAGAGGATTCAGGAGTATTAGCATGTCAAGTACATTCACTAGTAAAGACTCATGGCATAAGAGTCCGTATAAAAGACTGTAGGGATTGGGTGGAAAAAATATTGGTTGTCTCCCCTTGGGTCTCCCACACCGGCATTGACCCTCAGAAGTGGAGAGTGGTAGGAACTCAAATGTCCTCTTACAACACAGAAAAACCTGGCTTTCTATCGGACACAGACTTTGTAATCTACTCCGTGGTGGCCGCGGCCCTTGACCCGCAGCCCCCACAAGGAGCCGTGTCCGGAGAAACACAAACAGGACCCTCGTTACTGGGGGAACCTGAATGGCCCCCGCCCCCTGATGACGGGCCTGACGACCCCAAGGAACCAGCCCCCAAGTACCCTTGGGAAGAACTGGCTGCCGCGAGTCGACCGCCTGCCCCGGTACAAAGTGAAAGTAAGATTGTAGAACAAAAGGGCAAACATACAGAATGGCAAGGGATCTGCGGACTGGGTGCATATGGCTGGAGGCACGTGCTGATGACAGGAAAGGAAGGGTCTGGGGCGACCGTCCCCAGCCAGACACCCCACCGGACTCGATTACAGCAGGCCATTCATAAGGCTTTGGAGGATGGGGAGGAAGTAGAGGAAGAAGACCTAGACTATCTTACTTCCTCAGCAGCTGCTTATCCAGTATTTGTGCAAAGAGAAAACGGCCAACAGGTTAGAGTTCGCCGCCCAATACCGTACAAATTTATCAAAGATCTCAGAGAGGCAGTCCATAATTATGGGCCAGGATCTGCCTATGTAAAACGGCTCATAAGTTCTAACACTCAGACTGCCGCCTGGCTCCCCATGGATTGGGATGAAACTTTACAAGCGGTGTTGGAGTCATCACATTACACCGCCTGGGCTGCCTACTGGCGGAGAGAGGCCAGGCTACAGGCTGAGATCATAGACCCAAATAATTCTGATTTAATCACTAATCAACTCACTGGATGTGGCCAATTTAACACTGTGGACGCTCAATTACAACTTTCTGAACCCATTGTTAGGGCAGTACAGATAGCGGGACTGAACGCCCTGAACAAATTGGCTCGAGCAGCTGCCACTCCCTTACAACAGTTGAAACAAAGGACTAGGGAGTCTGCTGTAGATTTTATCAGCAGAGTACAGACCACGGTAGAAGGGAAATTCGGGACAGGAAATGCAGCACAACCATTAATCATTCAGTTGATAAAGGGTGGATTAACTCATTCAAAGGGCTTGCTAGCTACTCTGCCTGCTGACCCCTCCTTAGAGGAGATAATTGATAAAGCCCTAGATGAGGAACCTCCCCCGGACCCTCTTCAAACCTCTATTAACCTCCTCGCTAATGCTTTACAAACCACAAGCTTAGTGCCTAGATCAAAGGGTAAAGGAAACTGTTTCCGTTGCGGGAAGACCGGTCACTTTCAAGCTGAGTGCCGTAACTCCCAGAAGAGCGCAATGAAATGCTTTGTCTGTGGTAAACCTGGTCATATAGCAAAGCATTGTAGACAGAAAAACAAGAACCAGAAGTATAGCAATGGTGGGCCGCAGGGAAACGGGAAGAGGGGTCGAGAAGCTGAGGGCCCGACCCCAGGGCTGATCTATTAAATCCCTCAGTTACTATTCCCCTCTCAGAGAGCACAGAATTGAGCCCATGGACTACAACTACTGTTAAAGCCTCCCCTAGGGACTTCCACCGTTTAGTGATTGGAACTGCTCTTGCTCCTCAGGTCATTGTCCACACACAGCTCCTAAGCCCAGGCCAGACTTCTATAACTGTTACAAATCCCCACCATTACCCGATAGAACTAAAGGGCGGTGAGCCTGTTGCTCTTGCCATTTCCCTCCCGTGGATAGATAAGGATTGGAGAGAACGTACCCATGGGGACACATTTGTGGCCTGGACACAGGCTATATTGGCCCACCGTCCCACTTTACCACTTATAGTGGAGGAAAAAGAGATCATAGGCTTAATTGATACAGGTGCTGATGTCTCGGTCATATCCACAAAAGATTGTCAGCCCTATTGGGAACTTTCAAAAACTCCCCAAGACATCACGGGAGTTTCAGGAGGAACTTTGGCGAAAAAGTCCCTAAGATTTCTAAAATGGAGAAGTGATGATGTGGCAGGGATTTTCCGCCCTTTGGTACTTCCTATTCCTATGTTCCTATGGGGGAGGGATGTTTTGCAAACTTTGGGCTTGTCTTTAACTACAGACACAGCTTTAAACCACTAGGGGTCACTGGAGGGCCGCAACCCATACCGCTGACGTGGCGATCCGACAAACCAGTTTGGGTAGATCAGTGGCCCCTCACCAAAGAGAAATTACAGGCCCTTGCTAACATAGTACAAGGACTCTTATCGGCTGGACAAGTAGAGCCATCCACCAGCCCATGGAATTCCCCAGTTTTTGTAATCAAAAAGAAAAGTGGGAAATGGAGAATGCTAGTAGATCTAAGAAAGGTAAATGCCACTCTACAACCTATGGGTACCACCCAGCCTGGGTTACCTTCTCCAGTTGCCATCCCAAAGGCTTGGCCCATAACTGTTATAGATATAAAGGATTGTTTCTATAGTATACCCCTTAACCCTGTCGATAGGCAGCGCTTCGCCTTTAGTGTACCTGCTGTAAATTATCAAGAACCTGCTCAACGTTTTCAGTTTAAAGTCCTTCCCCAAGGCATGGCAAACAGTCCCACTCTATGTCAGGTTTATGTTGCACAGATTTTGATGACCATTAGGCGAGAACACTCGGGAGCCATTATTATTCACTATATGGATGACATATTAATTTCTGCATCCCACCGGACTGTTGTCTTGCTTATTTTACAAAAGATTACCTCAGCCCTAGCAGCATATGGGTTGCAAGTTGCCCCTGAAAAGATACAAACAGAACCTCCCTACACATATTTAGAACATCAGGTATACAAGGATTTAGTGAAAAAATCTCCTAAGATTGATACAACTCAAGTTTCTACATTAAATGACTTTCAGAAATTAATTGGCTCAATCCAATGGCTAAGGAATGTAGTTCCTATTTCCAATGATATGATGTATCCATTGTATAATATCTTAAAAGGCTCCTCTGATTTGAACTCGCCCCATACATGGACCCCTGCAGCCATGGAAGCTGTTACTCAGATACAGGACTTGGCATCCACATCAACTGTTGCCCGATTAGATCCAGCCGCTCCGGTTTATGTAACTCTGGTGTGTCATCCTTCATTGGGTAAGGCCGGAATAGTGTTCCAAGTTACAGGTCCTTTACAATGGGTACATTCATCTAAATCCATGAAGTCTATACCCTCCAAGTTTGAAGTGGATGCACAACTCCTTTTGAAAGCAGCGGAAGCTGCGCTCACTATTTTTGGTACCATTCCTATGTTACTGCTCCAGGAGGATCCTGCAATACTTACTCATCTAGCACAGAACTCCGAGGAGTGGGCTATGTTATTGTCTACTTATCCCACTTCTCAGGGTCATCCACCTCCCTCGTTACGAGGATGGTTGCAACTCCCTTTGAAGTATCCCTCCAACCCAGTAGTTCCTCAGCCAGTACAGGGAGTCAATGTTTTTACGGATGCTACCAAACACCATAGAGCATCTATTTATATTCCAGACAAGAAGATATTGAAGGTGTTACAAACCCCATATATTTCAGCTCAAAAGAATGAATTGCAGGCCATTGTGATAGCCTTAGAACTGTGTGCTTATGAGCCTTTTAACTTAATCACTGATAGCTATTACTGCTTTGTTTTATTGCAACAGCTAGCTCTAGCAGATCTTTCTTTGTCCAATTCTGCAGTCATAGATCTTTTACACCAAGCACAACGGTCTCTCCTACACCGCTCTGACCCCCTCTATGTCTTACATGTCAGATCTCATGTGTCCACTTCTGGCCCAATCTACGCAGGGAATGCCATAGCTGATTCGGCTCTCCTCGACCCTGACATAAAAAGTGAGATAGTCATGTATGCAGATCCTTCTATTGTTCATGACACATTTCATCTCCCGGCAAAAACACTTGCACGGCTTTATGGTCTTCCTAAGGAAGAGGCACGTCGCATTGTCCGACAATGTAGGCATTGTGTCCCTTTCCGCCCTGCTCCGATTGTACATACCACCAACCCCCGGGGCCTGACCCCTAATGATATTTGGCAGATGGATGTCACCCACTTTCAGGCCAGCTTGATTCATGTCACTGTGGACACTTTTTCTAACTTTATTATGGCCACTTTGCAGCCTGGTGAGGCTGTACGCCATGTGATAGCTCATTGTCTTCACTGCTTTGCCACCCACGGGATACCTCGGTTGTTAAAAACCGACAACGGCCCGGCCTACACATCCTCTGCTTTTGCTCGCTTCTGCCACCAATTCGGCGTCACTCATGTTACCGGTATCCCTTACAACCCCACCGGTCAAGCCATCGTGGAGCGTGCCAATCAGTCCTTGAAGCGCACTCTCATTAAACAAAAAGGGGGAGTGCGTGGTAGACTCACTGCAGTTCAGGTAGCAACTGTGGTCTTCACCAGGAATTACTTGATCGGTGATGATCAGGGTATTACCCCTGCTATGAAACAAATACTACCTCCACAAACTCCACTAACACAAGAAACACACACACAGACAAAAAACCTAACAAAAAATAAACCCACGACAGTATGGTGGAGAGATGAGGAAGGACAGTGGCATGGTCCCGCTCGGGTGATGGTATGGGGAAAGGGATTCTTGTGTCTCCACACAGGTGAAGGGACACGCTGGGTGCCCATCAGGTGGACCAGGACCTGTACAGAAGACAAAGAGAAACCGCCAGAGAAACAGGAGGAAGCGCCTCAACAGGACGCAGAGAGCAAAGATGGCAAATAAATGGCTAAGTATGCTAGGACTATTAGGCAGCATACAACCCACTGACTCCCGAACCGTTCCCCTTCACTGGAAAAATATCACTGAGGCCACTCATTTTACCTATTGGACAGTAATACCAGGGTTCCCTACGGTTGTTCCGGCCACATGGATAGGAGATCCAGTGGAATTACAGTTAGCAGGCTCCGCCTACCTAGTATTAGGAGGACTTAAAGGAGCTCCTCCTGAAAGGAAACATGATCTGAAAGGCCCTGTGACTTTGACTTCCTTGCACCTTCCGATATGCCTTACTACAGGCCTTCACCCTCTCTGTGCCCAGGTAGCAAAGGGTACACTTAAGGAAACCCCACATGGGCCAGGAGCGAGTGAGAGGCCTGATCAGCATAGCCAGCTTGGCCGTGGTGATTTCTTGCATTTTCCAATGATTCAACATTACATGAGGATTAGACTAGCTACGGGAAGGTCCCCAGATCAAGATGTACCCCACTCCCCTCTACCACCATGCTCTCCTTCACCTAATATGTTTGAAGCGGTACAGGTATGCTCCACAGGGATTCCAGTACTCGGTCCTGATCTGAACGGCACACAGGTGTACTTCATGGACGGGGGCCCAGACCCCTATTTTGTTGCACCTGTACCGCATGTCGAAGTGGACAACAACACCCAAGTACAAAAGCATCTTTGGAAAGCTGCAGCCACCTTTGGAGATGTGATCCATGCCACAGACAATACCGTACCTGTTGGAGCAAATACAACCATAAAAGACCTTTGGGCTGGACTGTTGTGGGACCGCTCTTATGTTTGCACTGAAGGGCGGTACACCACCTATGCCTGCAACACCTTTGACACGCAGGCCAGAACTACTCGAGGTTCAGATATGTTCCTTGTCTGCACCAATACCACTTTCACTTGGGCAGATGGACGCTACAATCTTGCTTGTAACAATGGGACTATGACTGACACCCTTAAATCTGCCTATATAAGGTCTAGCGAGACCCTGGTATTCCTATTGCAGATTCCCCCGGTAACCTTCCTTCCTGTGAGCACTTCTACGCCTTTTGCAGACTCTGATTTCCTCCGAGCCATATTAGATAGGGAAAAAAGAAGCGCTGAATTTCCAGTCTTAGACGTGATTGAATTAGTAGTAGCAGTCTTAGAGCAGCTTGAAATCTCAGCATTAGCCAATCAAATGCATATCTTGGCAGAGGATCTCCAAAGATTCATGCAGGTCACTGCTCAGGCATGGTCTGTGCAACAGCAGATCAATAGAGAGGTGCAAATAGAATTGAGTGCCTTAACCTCTGCAGTGCAAGCCCTGTCCACTTTGGTAAAAACACAGATGTTGCTAGAAGGACTGCCCTGCCATCATGTCCTCCGCCGACCGGCATGCATGACAGCCGCAGTCAAAAATGCTAGTGAACAACTTGACAGGGCTATACAAACCCTAAATGACCATACTAGCCTACCTACTTATCTAGATGAATTAGACAGAATAATTACCACCATTAGGAATATTACAGATCAGTATAAGAAAGATATGGAGGATAATCACAGTCTATTCCCTGATTGGATAAATAAGATAGACCTTAATCATTGGATGCATTATTTGTTGATTCTTGGTGCCTGGTGCTTAATGGCCTTATTGCTATGTTGCCTGTTTCCCCTTCTTTTTTCCTTGTTTATAAAACTAGGGCGTTGGGCTCTTGAACAGCTAAAAGCTGATATACTTATGTTGAACAACACCCATGTTAAACAAAAAGGGGGAGTTGTCGGGGGTCGGCCCTGACCGCCTGAGTGGATAGGACCTCCCCGAGAGTGAGGTCAGGCCAATCCAAAGAAGACACGGCTCCTTAAGGGGAACAGTGGCTTCGTCTGGTTGGCCTGTGTCGCTTGCTCCAATCAGGTGGTAGGTTCCGCCCTCGGGGCGGATCAGGGTGGCAGCCCAGAACTAACTTCCTATATTAGCCAAAGCCCTGAGCTATTCGGGGGATTTCCTCTGCATCTAATAAAGCATATGCCTCCTGAAGACGTGTCTGCCTGAGTCCCTCCTCGGGGAGGGAAAAACCGGGGACGCCCGAAGCAGTGCCCACTGAGGAGCTCACTCGGGGGTCCGGGGAAGAAGACCCCGGACACCTGCATCAAGTGTGTTTCATGTAAAAAACATGGGATTCTTTAGATTTAGATAGTATTTTTAGATGATTTTCTCAGGTTCTCTAAATATACCATCATATCATCTGCAGAGTGAAAGTTTTCCTTCCTCATTGCCAATTCTGATTCCTTGTAGGAAAAAAAGAGAGTCATATGGAAAAATTATGAAAATTGTAGAATTCTGGTTTTTAATCCATTCTGCTATCCACTTCCATTTCATGGGACAGTTCATCTCATTAACATTTACAATTAAAATTTCTAATTCTGTATTTCCCTCAGTGTTATCTTTCTGCATTTATATTTTTCTCTTTTCTTTCCTTCTTTTCCTCCTCTCCAAAGTTGTACTCCCTTTGCACTTTAACTTTTCTTTTAAACTTTAACTTTCAGTTTTTTTAATTTATACCTTCACCTTCCCTATTATCAATCCCTTTTCCCCTTATCTTTCCCTTGCCCTGCTTCTCCTCCTCTGTAGAATAGGATAGATTTTTTAAACCTAAGTGGGAATATATCTTATTCCCTTACTGGACCAAATCTTTTGAATAGAATTTACTCAGTGTACACACCTTTCCTTCTTTCCCTCTAAAATTATAAATCTTTATGCTTCTTCACTTGGTGTTATTTATCACTCAGGTACTATTAATTAGGTATCATCAATCACAGTTGGTTAATTGCTTTCATGATAAGCTCAAAGTATTATCAAACTACCATCACAGATTGCTTGATTGTTTGATAAGGAACATTGCCTCCAAGTTACTAAATACCCACCCCTTGTTTATCTCATTAGAAATACATGTTTTTCAAGAGTCTTGAATTGTATCAAATTATATGGGGGGGGGGGGGGTCCAGCATCTGCAGGGTCCTTAGAACCTGATAGGAGGGATAGAGTCAGCGAAATGAGTTGAGTCAACACAGGGTTAAAGGCAGGAGCAGGTTGACTGACTGTCAGCTGCTTGGATTTATTTTTATAGTCTCAGAATCATATCAAACAAGCAAGCTAAAATCATTTCCTTGGTTACACAAGTGTATAATTTTCATCATTAATCATATAGTTCATATGGTTACAAGTTTGATCATGTAGTGGTTACAAGTGTGATTATCAATCATGTAGTTAATTTTCTTGTCCCTGCTCAGACCGTGATGACCTCAACCTGTCTATTGCCTAGTTTGTTGCTGCATAATAAAGTTATTAATTAAGCAGAGCTTTCCTGATAACAATCTTTGATATAATTTGTTTAATGGAATGCTTTTATGTTTTTGTGCCTCATATATAATGTTTTTCGATATGCTGAATTGACAACCTATAGTGAGGGGCAGTTATGTTTGTCCACCTGTCCATTGATTCCTTCAATAACCAATTTTCCTTTCAGCCCTTGTTGGTAGATGCTACGGTTTCTATAACTTTTTATTCTTTCCCAATAAACTAAGGCTGTTAGAGTTCACATATCAGTCACCTATACTAACTATTCTCTTACATCTTTATCATATATTCCTGTGTATGATAAGGGGGGGCAAAACTGTTAATTTCCCTGGAATTCTATCTGACCCATCTTGTATCTGTTTTCCCTGTATATATATTCTAACATCTCCCTGGAACTCCCAGTGCTGTATTTTCCAAAGATTTCATAATGTTGAAGCCTTTTGTATGTCTCAGGGAGAGGCAATTCTGTTAAATTTGGACAGAGTTCACAATCTGTTTTATTCAAGGAATTTCTCTGAAATCCTTCCTTTATAGTCATTCCACTATTAGGATGAGTAAGTTTTGCAATCAATAAAAGACCTATAAATATGTATATACATGGAATCCCTATATATATTGAAGAAGGAAATGTTGTTCCATCAGGCAGTATGGCTTCCTTGAGTCTTCTTGCAGTGACTGTCAAACAGCTTAGAGACCCTGGATCCCAACAATTATAATCATTTTTTTCCCTTATCACCTTACTTTTACCCTCCAAAGATACACAATACTCCTGAGTCAGTGTCATCCAAAACCAAATCATTTCATAAACTACTTTGTACCCTTTCCCCCAAACATACTTTCTCCCCCACTTTCTGCCCCCTCCCATCCCAGGGAACTTAAACCTTTGTTAAATAAAGTATGGATTAAGTCTTTAATGAACAATCTCACTACCCCCCCACACCCCATACTGAACCCTTTGTTAAGTGAAGTTTGGATTAAATCTACCCCTGATTTAATTACCTATAAGAATTTCAAAGGGCTCTAAGTCCTGGGACTTTTCTTAATGTCTCTCTTAAGAACTTTACAGTGGATTGTAAGTTATGGGAGACACTGACTCAGGACTGCCCAGCTTATGATGCCCTCATCAGAGAAAGTTCTAATCTTTGTGAACACAGCAGAATTGGAGTGGGTCAAAAGAAGCTGAGAGACTTAAGTTTAGAGTAAACACCACTGCTTTTCATCAGGGCTTTTCTTCTCAAACTTGGTGATATCATCTTGGAACTCTTCAATGGAGAGACAAGATCCAAACATACCTATATCCTCTAAGTCCAAGCTCTTCAATTATATTTGACCCTTTAGTTTTCTTAAAACAAGCATATTTCTCAAGGGTTATAAATATTATATCTTACTTTTTAAGGATCTATACAATTTGATGGTCTTGACTAACATTTATTTTGTTTTATTTTTGTCCTTCCCCATTTCATTTACCTTTTCTTTTGAGTTGTGTATTTGATGATTGAATTCTCTGTTCAGTTCTGGTCTTTTTGTCAGGAAATTTTGAAAGTCCTCTATTTCATTGAGCATCTATCTTTTCCCTGACAGTAAATACTGAATTTTGCAAGGTAATAAATTCTCAGTTGTTATCCCAGGTCTTTTGTCCTCATACATATATATATATATATATATATATATGTATATATATATATATATATATATATATACATATATATATACATATATATGTATATATATATATATATACATATATATATAGTATTTCAGGTCCTCAGATCCTTCAATTTTGAGGTTGATAAGTAATGTGTGAGTCTGATTGTGTTTCCTTTGTATTTAAATTATTTCCTTTTTTGCTGCTTCTAGGATTTTTTCCCTTATTTGAGAGCTTTGGAATTTGGCTATTATAGCACTTGGGAGTTTTCTGGAGGGGTTCTGTGTATTCTTTTAAGAGCTATATTGTCTACTTGTTCTGGCAGATTTGGACAGTTTTCCCTGATAATTTCCTGTATAATGTTTCCAGGTTCTTTTTTTGATCTAGGCTTTCTGTTAGTCCAATGATCCATAAATTATTTCTCCTGGATCTATTTTCCAGGTCATTTGTTTTTCCTAAAAGATAATTTATATTTTCTTCAATTTTGTCAGCCTTTTTATTTTGTTTTAATGGAATCTTGTAGTCTCATAGATTCATTGGTTTCTATTTGTTCAATTTCAGTTTTTAGGGTTTTATTTCCATCAATTATGCTTGTGTTTCCTTTTCCAGTTGGTTATTTTTACTTTGAACAAATTGATTTCTTAGATCAATTTTTCTTAATTTTCCTTCATGATTCTCATTTCTTTTTTCCATTTGTCTTGTTCATCTCTTCTCCAGTTTTTAAATCCTTTTTTTAGCTCTTCTATAAGCTTTTGGATTTGAGTACAATTCTTAGAGATTTTTGAGACTTCCTCTGTGAGTAATTTTTTCATGGATTTCTTCTTCCTACACGGTAGTTATCTTTTTCTGCAAAGTAGTTTTCTATAGTGTGAGCTCTTTTAGCCTTTTTGATTGTCTTTTGTGTTTCGGCTCTATCCAATTTTTTATTTTAGGTTTTTTTGGCAAGACAATGCAGTTAAGTGACTTGCCCGAGGTCTCACATAATGAAGTAATTAAGTGTCTGAGGTAACATTTGAACTCAGGTCCTCCTGACTCCAGGGCTGTACCTCTATTCACTGTGCCACGTAGCTGCCCCTGGATTCAAGCTTTTTATGCTGCTTCTGGGGTCTGATCCCTGGCTTGGCATTGGCTAAGATGTTGCCTATGTCTAAGCCTTGACTTTTCCTCCTTTAAGTCCAGGTTCTGCCTTTGCAGTGATTTGTTCCCAACTCAGTCCTGTCTTTTGTCCTGATATTCCCAGGGTTCAGACAATGTTTGAGATTGGGACCCTGCCTGCTAGCTTGCTATCTAGTTTCTGGGACCTATACTGTTGCCAAACTGTCAGGATGTAGCCTGCACTGTGACTTAATGCCTCCCACTGACTTTCCCCCTCTCCAGCCTTGCTTGGCTTACTTCCCCTTTCCCCCCATAGAGACAGACCTTCATTGAAGATTCTCTACAATGTCTCATTAAAAACTTGTTTGGATCTTCTCTTTTTCTTGTTTGTATCAGTAGCTTTAATGTCCTTGCAGAGGCTTCATATACCTTTGGTAGGGAAATGCATGTTAGCTTCTTACCGTCATCTTGGCTGCACCCTAGAAGTCTCCTTATAACCTCATCTACACACATTAAGTTGAATAAGCCATTAATTAACTCTCCAGGAAAAAAAAAATCCCTGAGCCAGCGGGATTCATGAGTGAATTCTACTAAACATTTACAGAATAATTAATTCTAATAATATATAAACTACTTGGAAAATAGGCAAAGGAGTCTTATAAAACATCTTTTTTGACACAAGTAGGGTGTTGATACCTAAAGCAGGAAGAATTTAGGCAGAGGAAAAAAATGATAGACCAAAAATTTTGAACTAAATACTAGCAAGGTGTTTAAAGAAATATATCACAATTATCATACGCTATGGCAAAATGAAATTTATATCAGGAATACTTAAATATTAGGAAAACTATAAGGATAATCGACCATATCAATAAACCTTACAGAAATCATATTTGTACTTGATGATGTTTGTCCTTAATTTCAAAGTAGACCATGGCAACTGGGAGCTGATGCTATGACATATACCATAATTGGATTTGAGTGAAGGAGGAGTGAAGTTCAAAAAATGCTGAAAAGGCTTTTTGACAAAATACAGAACTCATTTATGTTAAAAAAAAAAAAAGATCAGAGAAATAGGAAATAAAGGAATTATTCTTAAAACTATAAAATTATCTAACTATAACCATCAACAAGCACAGATAAGGCAGAAACCTTTCCAATAAGGTCTGGGGGTAAAGCAAAGAGATCATTATCATTGCTATTCTTCAGAACAATACTAGAAATGTTAAATAGAGCAATGAAAGAAGAAGAAGAAATTGAAGAAGTGAGAATAGGCTATTAGTAAATAAACCTATTATTCTTTGCAGAGGATATAATGTTATCCTTAGAGAATCCTAAGGAATTTGCTAAAATTTTTTTATGAAATCATTAACAACTTTAGCAAAGATGTAAGATAAATGCACATAAATCAACAACATATCTTTATGTGACCAACAAAATCAAGCAGGGAAATGGAGAAAGAGAAATTCAATTTAAGGTAACTGTAGATAATATAAAATACTTGTTAGTCTATCTGCCAAGACAAATCCAGAAACCCTATGAACATAATTACAAAACACTTTTAACATGAATAAAGATGATCTAAACAAAATGATAATTGTGCCTAAATTAATCCATCCAGCGCCATACCAATCAAACTAACTAAAATTACTTGATTAAGCTAGGAAAAATAGCATCAGAATTCCTTTGGAAGAGCAAAATATATTAAAGGAATTATTTTTTTAAAAAAGATGGTAGCCTAGCAATTCTTTCAAACTAACATCCATCTCAAACCATATTATAAAGCAGTTATCACCAAAATACTAACTAATTAATAGAGATGGACCAGATTAAGTACCAAAGATATACTTTTTACTTTTATTTAAATTTTTTATTAAAGATATTATTTGAGTTTTACAATTTTTCCGCCCAATCTTACCACCCCCCACCCCCCAAGGAAAGCAGTCTATCAAGTATTTACTTTGTTTCCATGTTGTACATTGATCCAAATTGAGTGTGATAAGGGGCAGCTAGGTGGCGCAGTGGACAGAGCACCAGCCCTGGAGTCAGGAGTACCTGAGTTCAAATCCGGCCTCAGACACTTAATAATCACCTAGCTGTGTGGCTTTGGGCAAGCCACTTAACCCCATTTGCCTTACAAAAACACAAAAACAAATTGAGTGTGATGAGAGAGAAATCATATCTTTAAGGAAGAGACAAGAAGTCTAAGAGGTAACAGGATCAGACAATAAGATATCTCTTTTTTCCCTAAATTAAAGGGAATAGTCCTTGAACTTTGTTCAAACTCTGTGGCTCTTTATCTGGATACAGATGGCACTTTCCTTTGAAGACAACCCAAAATGGTTCCTGATTGTTTCACTGATGGAATGAGTTAGTCCTTCAGGTTTGAACATCACCCCCATATTGCTGTTAGTGTATACAGTATTTTTCTGGTTCTACTTACCTCACTCAGCATCAATTCATGCAAATACCTCCAGGCTTCCCTGAAATCCCATCCCTCTTGGTTTCTAATAGAACAATAGTATTACATGACATACATATACCATAGTTTGCTAAGCCATTTTCCCCCTTGAAGGACATTTACTTGATTTCCAATTCTTTGCCACCACAAACAGGACTGCTATAAATATTTTTTGTACAAGTGATGTTTTTACCCTTTTTTAATCATCTCTTCAGGGTATAGACCCAGTAGTGGTATTGCTGGGTCAAAGGGTATGCACATTTTTGTTGTCCTTTGAGCGAAGTTCCAAATAGCTCTCCAGAAGGGTTGGATGAGTTCACAGCTCTACCAACAGTATAATAGTGTCCCAGATTTCCCACAACCCTTCCAACAATAATCATTATGCTTTCTGGTAATATTGGCCAATCTGAGAGGTATGAGGTGGTACCTCAGAGAAGCTTTAATTTGCATTTCTCTAATAATTAATGATTTAGAGCAATTTTTCATATGGCTATGAATTACTTTGATCTCATTTATAAAATGCCTTTGCATATCCTTTGACCATTTGTCAATTGGGGAATGGATTTTTGCTTTAAAAATATGACTCAGTTCTCTGTATATTTTAGAAATGAGTCCTTTGTCAGAATCATTAGTTGTAAAGATTGTTTCCCAATTTATTACATTTCTTTTGATCTTGGTTACAGTAGTTTTATCTGTGCAAAAGCCTTTTAATTTAATGTAATCGAAATCATCTAGTTGGTTTTTAGTGATGTTCTCCAACTCTTCCTTAGTCATAAACTGCTCCCTTTTCCATAGATCTGACAGGTAGACTAGTCCTTGATCTTCCAATTTGCTTATAGTATTGTTTTTTATGTCTAAGTCCTGTAACCATTTGGATTTTATCTTGGTAAAGGATGTTAGGTGTTGGTCTAATCTAAGTTTCTTCCATACTAACTTCCAATTATCCCAACAGTTTTAACAAAGACGGAGTTTTCATCCCAATAGCTGGACTCTTTGGGTTTATCAAACAGCTGATTACTATAATCGCCTCCTGCTTTTGTACGTAGTCTATTCCACTGGTCCACCACTCTATTTCTTAGCCAGTACCAAAGAGTTTTGATGACTGATGCTTTATAATATAATTTTAGATAAGGTAGGGCTAAGGCACCTTCTTTTGCACTTTTTTTCATTAAGCTCCTGGAAATTCTTGACTTTTTATTTCTCCGTATGAATTTACTTATAATTTTTTCTCATTAAAGTAATTTTTTGGAATGTTGATTGGTAGGGCAATTGGTAGAATTGTCATTTTTATTATATTAACTCTACCTATCCATGAGCAGTTGATATTTGCACAGTTATTTAAATCTGATTTAATTTGTGTGAGAAGTGTTTTATAATTGTTTTCAAAAAGTTTCTGAGTCTGTCTTGGCAAATAGACTCCCAGGTATTTTATATTGTCTGAGGTTACTTTGAATGGGATTTCTCTTTCTAGCTCTTCCTGCTGTATCTTGCTAGACATATATAGAAAAGTTGAGGATTCATGGGGGTTTAATTTTATAACCTGCAACTTTGCTAAAATTGCTAATTGTTTCCAGTAGTTTTTTGGATGATTTCATGGAATTCTCTAGGTAGACCATCATGTCATCTGCAAAGAGTGAGAGTTTTGTCTCTTCCTTCCCAATTCTAATTCATTCAATTTCTTTTTCTTCTCTAATTGCTGAAGCTAATATTTCTAATACAATATTGAATAGTAGTGGTGATAATGGGCACCCTTGTTTCACCCCTGATCTTATTGGGAATTCCTCTAGCCTCTCCCCATTGAATATAGTGCTTGTTGATGTTTTCAAATAAATACTGCTAATTATTCTAAGGAACAGTCCATTTATTCCTACACTCTCTAGTGGTTTTTGTAGGAATGGATGCTGTATTTTGTCAAAAGCTTTTTCAGCATCTATTGATACGATCATATAATTTGATCGGTTTTTTGTTGATATAATTGAGTATACTAACAGTTTCCCTAATATTGAACCAACCCTACATTCCTGGGATAAATCCTACTTGATCATAATGTATTATCATAGTGATAACTTGTAATTGTTTTGCTAAGATTTTATTTAAGATTTTTGCATCTATATTCATCAGGGAGATAGGCCTATAATTTTCTTTCTCTGCTTTAACTCTTCCTCGTTTAGGTAACAGTACCATATTGGTTTCATTAGAAAGAGTTAGGCAGAGTTCCATCTTTCCCTATTTTTCCAAAGAGTTTATATAGAATTGCAACCAATTGTTCCTCAAATGTTTGGAAGAATTCACTTGTGAATCCATCAGGCCCCGGAGATTTTTTCTTGGGGAGTTCAATGATGGCTTGTTGAATTTCTTTTTCTGAGATAGGGCTGCTTAGGTATTTAATCTCCTTTTCATTTAACCTGGGCAATTTATATTTTTTGTAAATATTCATCCATTTCACTTAGATTATCAAATTTATTGGCATAGAGTTGGGCAAAATAGTTTCAAATTATTACTTCAATTTCCTGCTCATTGGTGGTTAGTTCACCTTTTTCATTTATGATACTAGCAATTTAATTTTCTTCTTTATTTTTTTTAATGAATTTGACCAGGGGGTTATGAATTTTATTGTTTTTTTTCATAATACCAACTTCTGGCTTTATTAATTCAATAATTATTTTACTTTTGATTTTATTAATTTCTCCTTTAATTTTTAGAATTTCTAATTTGGTATTTAATTTGGGATTTTTAATTTGTTCTTTCTCTACTTTTTTTAGTTGTATGTTTAGTTCAGTGATTTCTTTCTCCAATTTATTCATGTAAGCATTTAAAGCTATAATATATCCCCTGAGAGCTGCTTTGAGTGAATCCCATAGGTTTTGGTATGTTGTTTCATTATTATCATTATCTAGGATAAAATGGTTAATTCTTTCTGTATTTTGTTTTTTCATCCACTCATTTTTTAAAATGAGGTTATTCAGTTTCCAATTGCTTCTGGGTCTCTATGTCTTTGGCCCAATATTGCATATGGATTTTATTGCATTGTGATTTGTGAAAGATGTATTCACTCTTTCTGTCTTTCTGCAGCTGATCATTAGGTTTTTATGTCCTAGTACATGGTCAATTTTTGTATAAGTTCCATGTACTGCAGAGAAAAAGGTATATTCCTTTCTGTCCCCATTCATTTTCTCCATAAGCCTACCACATCTAGTTTTTCTAACAATTTATTTACCTCCTTCTTCCTTGTTTATTTTATGATTCAATTTATCTAGATCTGAGAGCAGGAGGTTGAGGTCTCCCACTAGTAGAGTTTTTCTGTCTATGTCTTCCTATAGTTCTTTCAGCTTCTCCTTTAATAGTTTGGATGCTATGCAATTGGGTGCATATATATTCAGTATTGAAATAGCCTTATTTTCTATGGTACCTTTTAGGAGGATAAAGTTTCCTTCCTTATCTCTTTTAATGTTATCTATTTTTGCTGCTGCTTTTTCTGAGATAAGGATTGCTACCCCTGCTTTTTTTTACTTCAGCTGAAGCAAAATATATTTTGTTCCAACCTTTTACCTTTACTCTATGTGTAGCTCTCTGCTTCAAATGAGTTTCTTGTAAGCAACATATTGTTGGATTCTGGTTTTTAATCCACTCTGCTATTCATTTACATTTTAAGGGAGAGTTCATCCCATTCACATTCAAGGTTATGATTACTAATTCTTTATTGCCCTCCATACTTTCTTCCCTCTGTTTGTATTTTTTCTCCCTTCCACCTCCCTTTACCCATATTCCCCAGTATTTTGTTTCTGAGTATCAACCCCCTTTAGTGTCTTTGCCCTCCTATATCACCCCCTCCGCTTTCTTCGCCTTTTCTATTTTTCCCTTTTCCCTTCCCTACCTTTTGTTAGTTACCCTTTTTTCCCCACTCCCCCTCCCTTTCTCCATTCCCCCCCTCCCCTTTTCCCCTTTTAATCCTTGAAAGGTTAGATGTTTCTTAAGTTAACTAAGTATGTCTGAGTTGACTTTAAGCCAAGTCTGATGAGAAGAAGATTCAGGTGTTTCTCATCTCCTCCCTTCTTCCCCTCTATTACTATAGGTATTTTGTACCTCTTAGTGTAATGAGATTTACCCCATTCAACCCCTCCCTTCCCCCATCTCCTTCCTGTCCCCCTTTTTACAGAGGAAATGCTTTTTAGATCATTGTGTCTGAGTCATAGAAAATTCTGAGTTTCTGTCACTTCTAGCTATGTACATTCTGTCTAATAGAGTTAAAATTCTTGAGAGTTATTCAAGTCTTTCTCCCAAGTGTGGTTAATGCCAGTTACATCCCATTGTATAGCAGTTTCATGGATAGGTCTTGAATATCTATCACTTCTGGCTAGGTTTATTCTGTCTGGTAGAGTTATAATTCTCAAGATTTATGAGAATCTTTTACCACATACTGGAATATAGCCAGTTTCAACTTATTGGATACCAATTTATCTTTACCTTTTCATGCGTGTCTTTAACCTCCTGTTTGATGACCAAATTTTCTATTTAGCTCTGGTGTTTTCATCAGGAAGTTTTGGAATTCTTCCATTTCGTTAAATATCCATCTTTTTCCCTGGAGGAGAAGGCTTAGCTTTGCGGATAGTGGATTCTTGGCTGCATTCCAAGCTCCCTTGCTCTTCGAAATATCTGGTTCCAGGCCCTTCGATCCCTTAATGTTGATGCATCCAGGTCCTGCGTAATCCTTACTGTGGTTTCTTGATTTTTAAATTGTTTCTTTCTGGCTGCTTGCAGGATTTTCTCTTTTATCTGATAGTTCTGGAATTTGGCTACAACATTCCTTGGTGTTTTCATTTTAGGATCTTTTTCTGGAGGGGAACAATGTATTCTTTCAATATCTACTTTGCCCTCTGGTTCCATGATATCAGGGTACTTTTCCATCACTAGATATTGTAATACTAAGTCCAAGGTTTTTTTCTCTTCAATGTTCTCAGGAAGTCCAATAATTTTCAGGTTGCCCCATCTCTACCTATTCTCAAGGTCAGTGGTTTTGCTGATGAAGTATTTTACATTTTCTTTTATTTTTTCTATTTTTTGGTTTTGTTTAACTGGCTCTTGCTGTCTCATGGAGTCATTAGTTTCTGCAGACTCCATTCTTTTTTTTTTAGAGAGGAGTTTTCTTCATTAACCTTTTGCAACTCCTTTTCCAATTGGTCCATTCTACTTTTGAAAGAACTTTCCAATTGACCAATTGAGGTTTTGAGAGATTTATTTTCTTTTTGCATTTGCCCAATTGAGGATCTGATACACATTTTTGCATTTGTCCAATTGTATTTTTTAACGATTTGTTTTCTTGTTGCAAGTTATTAATTTTCTCTCCCAGATTTTCCAGTTGATTTTTAAACTCCTTCCTTATTTCTTCAAGGAAGTCTTTTTGTGTTGAAGACCAGGTTGTATTCTCTTTAGAGGTTTTAGGTCTATGTGAGTTAGGGTCATTCCCTTCCAAGAATTTTTCTATGGATCCACCTTTCCACTGACCCTTCTTCATTTTGCTTAGACCTTGAACTGGGGATGGGCTGGTTCACAGGGGCTTGGTATCACTAGAGGCTTTACTCACTGAGTGCAGTTTCTCTGGCTGGCCAGTAGGAGGTGCTGGTTGCTTTCTCTGGAGTGTCTGTGACCTTGATTGAGGCCTTCTCCCTTTACTTGAAGGGAGGAGTTGGAGCTAATGAATACTTTTGCCTTCAATCAGTGATGGGCTTTGCCCTGGCTGGAGGTCATCCCTCTCCCTATTGTCTGCTGGGCTGGTTCTTCTGCTCACACACCTGTGCCTGAGGCAGAAGTAGTCTGCTATTGTTTGTTCCAGGAAGAGGCCCCAACAGCAATGGAGGCATGGATCCAGAGTTCCTCAGACCAGAGGAGCCCAGGGATGGTGTGTCCGCAGCTGCACCGGAACTCTCCCCCAGCCCTGTTGGCAAGCTCCAAAGAGTCAGTGGGCCCCTGTTCCCTAGTTGACTCAAGCCCCCGCCATCTAGCCCCACTTCTGATACAGCAGGTCCAGCTCTCTGGCCCTCAGACTCCCTGGCTCCAATTCAGCTGCTAATCTGGTTGATCCGGCCCTGATCTGCCCTCTGTGCCCAGACTCACCCACTCGAATTTGTCTAGTGCTGCTGAGGGAGACAAATCCTGAGGTAGATGTTCTTTCTCCTCACTTATCTTTCTGGGTTTTGTGGTTCGGGTTTCTTGTAAGAGGTTTGTTTCATATGATAGATGGGGAAAGATCAGGAGACTTTAGAATTGTGCCTGTCTTCTCTCCGCCATCTTGACCAGAAGTGAAAAGATATACTTTTAAAGGACTATTGTAATCTAGTGTTTTTTAAACCCTAAAACCCCAATGTTTGGAATAAGGAATCACTATTTGATCAAAACTACTTGAAAACTGGAAAACAACAGGACACAAATTAGATCTAAATCAATGGTTCACACTATATTCCAAGATACGATCAAAATACATGTATACTTAGACAGAAATTTGATACCATAAGCAAATTAGATGACCTAGAAATAGTCTACCCCTAAAATCTATGGTTAAAGGAAGAATTCACGGCCAAATAAGAGATAGGGAGCAATATTAAAAGCAATATATATCATTTTGATTATCTTATGAAAAATCTTTTGTACAAACAAAACAAATGGAAACAAGTTTGAAAGGAAATTAGAAAGTTGCAAAACATTTTTTACAGCCAATGTCTCTGATAGAGATCTCATTTCTCAAAATAATAGAGAACTGAATAAAATTTATAAGAATATTAGCCATGGGGTGGAGACAAGATGGAATCATGGAGGCAGAAATTCCCAAAATCTCTTCCCCAGATCACTTCAAATGCTATAAAATTATGATTCTAACCATATTCTAGAGTGGCAGAACTCACAAAAAGACTGAGTGAAGCAATTTTGTAGGCCAAGACAACTAGAAGTTTCTCAGGAAAGGTTTATTCTACTGGGTCCCTGGTAGAGCCTGAGTCTGACAACAGGAGTAATTTCCAGACCTCCCATCTCAGGGATCACCAAGGACAACTGGAAAGATTAATGGGAAAAGTCTGCAACACCAGAGTAGAGCCCAAGCCAGTGAAGGCTTTATAGTAGCTCCACCCTGAGAACCTGCAGAGCCACCCAGAAGATAGCAATGGGGTTGGGAAAGAATGCAGAGGTGTCTCTGCTATCCCTGGGTCAGGACTCTATTACTTTGCCAAAACTCAGAACCAGATCACAGTCTGGGACCTGAATACTACCAGAACATAGCAGAGACCCTCCCCACAGCTTCAGGGCAGAGAGGAGTGCTTATGACCATTCATAGATCAAAGCACAGGCCAGGAGAGCCCTCAGAGCTCCTCATAAGAAGTTGGAGGAATTAAGGTCCCTGGAGGAGGGGGTTTCCCCAAAACCCCCCAAAGCTTTCAAACATTAAAATCAGGTCATAAGTGGGGAAATGAGAAAACAACAGAAGAAAAAAGAATCTGATCATAGAAAATTACTTTGGTCCCATGGAGGATCAAAACACTCACAGAAGATGAAAAAAGTCAAAGTGTCTATATGCAAAGCCTCTAAAAAAAGATGAATTGGTCTCAGATTATGGAAGAGCTCAAAAAAGATTTTGAAAATCAAGTAAGGGAGATAGAGAGAAAATTCAGAAGAGAAATGAGACAATGTGAGAAAATCATGAAAACCAAATCAGCAGCTTGCTGAAGGAGATACAAAAAAATATTGAAGAAAATAACATGTTAAAAAATCAATTTAGGTCAAATGGAAAAAGCAGACCAAAAGGTCAATGAAAAGAATTGACCAGATGGAAAAGGAGACAAGAAAGCTCTCTGAAGAAAATAACTCCTTCATATGTAGAATGGTGTTAAGGGAATCTGATAACTTTGTGAGAAATCAAGAAACAATAAAACTAAATCAAAAGAATGAAAAACTAGGGGAAAATGTGAAATATCTCATTGCAAGAACAACTGACTTAGAAAGCAAATCAAGGAGGGATAATTTGAAAATTATTGTGCTACCTGAAATTCATGACCAGAAAAAAAGAGCCTAGTCTTCATTTCATTTCATTTTTTTGCTGTCATCATTTGTATTTGTATTTTTTATTTATTATTCATTTTTGGTTTTTGCTATGCAATGGGATTTAGTGTCATGCCCAAGGTCACACAACTAGGTGTCTGAGGTTGAATTTGAACTCAGGTACTCCTGGCTCCAGGGTTGATGCTCTATCCATTGCATCACCTAGTTGCTCCCTAGACATCATTTTTCAAGAAATAATCCAGCAAAATTGCCCTGATATACTAGAAGCAGAGGGTTAAAATAGAAATTGAAGTAATCAGTCACTTCTTGAAAACATATCCCTAATAAAAACTCATAGGAATATTTTTTTGATAGTGAGAGGGGTTTTATTTTTTAATTCTATATTTTATTTTCCAATTATATACAATAGCAGTTTCTACCTATCATTTTCATAAGGTTTTGATCTCCTTTCCCTCCCCTCTTCCTCCAGAGAAGACAATCTGATAATAATTACATTGTTCCCATGCTATACATTGATCAAGATTGAATTTGTTGAGAGAAAAAGAGACATATACTTAAGAAAGAAATAAAATCTTAGTGATAGCAAAATTCTGTGATACATAGGACAATGTTTTTTAAAAAAATTAAAGGTAATAAATGGTCTTTGTTTAAACTCTACCATTTTCTCTGGAAATAGATGGTGTATGCTGTCACAGATACCCTAAATTTGTCTCTGATTATTGCACTGATGAAATGAACAAATCTGTTAAGGTTGACCACTCCCATGTTTCTGTTAGGGTATAGAATATTCTGGTTCTGCTAATCTCACTCAACATCAATTCTTGCAAGATTTCCAAGCTTCTCTGAAATTTCATCCCTCCTGATTTCTAATAGAACTATAGAGTTACATTACCTGCATATACCAGTTTGTTTACCCATTTCCCCAATTGATAGATATCCCCTCAACTTCCAATTTTTTTCTACCACAAATAGAGCTACTATGAATATTTTTGTTCAAGTGATGTTTGTACCTTTTTTTTTCCTTCATCACTTCAGGGTATCTACCCAGTAGTAGTATTGCTGGATCAATGCACATTTTTATTGCCCCTTGGGTATAATTCCAAATTGCTCTGCAGAAGGATTGGGTGAATTCATAGCTCCATGAACAATATTAGTGTTCCAGACTGGTCATATAGACCAATCTCCAAGTTATATTATTGCCAAATTGCAGAGCTCCCAAACCAAAGGAAAAAATATTACAAGCAGCCAGAAATAAACAATTCTATTACTGTGGCACTTCAGGATTTAACAGCATCTACAGTAAGGGTTTGTAGGACTTAGAATATGATGCACCAGAAGACAAAAACAGCTTGGATTACAAGTGAGAATCAACTACTCATCAAAACTGAACTCTTTAGAGGAAAATATGGGCTTCCAATGAAAAAGGGGACTTTAAGACTTTCCTGTTGAAATGACTGGAGCTGAACAGAAAGTTTGATCTTCAAGTACAGGACTCAGGTGAAACATAGAGAGGGTCACTGGGAAGGATAAATTATGAAGGATTTAATGATGTTGAACTGTCTGTATTCCTGCATGGGAAGAAGATATTGATAACTCATATGAACCTTCTCATTTATTAGAACAGTTCAAAGGTGCATATGTAGATAACGCACAGGACAGAGTTGAATATGAAGGCATAATATAAAGAGGGAGTCAATGAATGAAAAAAGAATGTATTGGGAGAAGGGAAAGGAGAGGTAAGAGTGGGCTAAGGTATTTCATGTAAAAGAGTCAAGAAAAATCTTTTGCAATGGAGTGGAAGTGAGGAAAGTGATGGGGAATTGAGTGAGTCTTCATTCTCATCCAAAGTGGCTCAGAGAGGAAATAACATATATACTCTAAATAGAATATAGTATTCTATCTTACCCTATAGGAAAAAGGAGAGTTAAGGGATGGGGAAAAGGGGACAGGGGAGTGGAGGGATGCCTAGGTGATAGTTGAGAGGAATGATCATGGAAGAGAGTAGTCAAATACAATGCACTTTTGAGAAGGGACAGGGTAAAAGCAGAGAGAATAGAATAAGTGGGAGTAGAGAGGAATAAAATGGAGGTAAATAAAATTAACCATAGCAACTGTGGGAAAAATGTTGAAGCAACTTCTTTGATGGACTTAGGATAAAGAATGTAATCCATCCCAGAAACAGACTCAATTGTATTTGAAGTCCATTTTTTCCTCTCACTTTTTTCCTTATATAAATAAAATTTATTTTAATAAGAAGATTATAGTAGCAATGGGAAAATAAATACTTAAGTCATGAATTGCAAAGTAAATAAATTTAAAAGAATATTAGCCATTCCCCAGTTGAGAAATGATCAAAGAATATGATCAAGCATTTTCAGAAAAATAGATCATAGTTATGTACAGGCAACTATGCAAAGATAGTTTTTAGCATGCATTTTTTTTAATGATTTTGAGTTCCACATTTTTTCGCTTCCCTCCATTCCCTCCAACTTCCCTCTGATATTAAGTAATCTGATAGAATCTCAGTTTCTCTCTCTCTCTCTCTCTCCCCCCCCTCCCCTCCCCCTCCCCCTCTCCCTCTCCCTCCCCATATATATGTATAAAAACTATATTAAACATTTTTCATATTAGGCATGTCAAGAAAGGAGAATCAGCAAAAGGGGAAAAAATGACAAGAGAGGAAAAAACTTAAAGCACAAAACAAACAAATGGAAAATAGTATGCTGTGGTCTTCAATCAACCTTCATAGTTCTTTGAATTTGGATAGTAATTTCCATTACAAGTTTATTTTTTGAGAATTATCCTTGATCATTGATCTACTGAGAAGAACCAAGCTAAGTTCATTATAGTTGGTTGCACAATTTAATTTTAATGATTCTTCTCACTTCTCACTTCACTTGGCAACAGATCAGGTAAGTTTTTCCAAACTTTTTTTTTAATCCTGTCCCTCATTGTTCATTTTTTATTATAATTTTATTTTTACCCGTTACATGCAAAAATAAGTTTCAAAATTTATTTCCAAAAACTTGAGTTCCAAAATCTCTCCCTCCCACCCCACTCCCTCTCATTGAGAAAGCAAGTTTATTTGATATCAGTTAAAAATGTGTAGATGAAAAACATTACCCCATAGACACTGCAAAAGTAAATATAACTCCCAAACAAAAAGGGAAATATGAAGAAAAAAGTAAAAAAAGGTATGCTTCAATCTGTATTCAGACACCTTCAGTTCTGTCTTTGGGATGGGTAATATTCTTTATCATAAGTCCTTCAAGGATCTCTTGAGTCACAATATTGCTGAAAACGGTAGATCATTCACAGTTGAACATTCTGCACTATTGCTGTTATTTTGTACGTATAGTATATGTCCCATTTTATCCACCTATGTAAGTTTTTTTTTTTACTGGCAGCATCCTGTTCATCCTTTCCTTTAACAGAATAGCATTTCATTTCAATCATATACCAGAATTTGCTAAATCATTCCCCAATCAAGGGGCATTCCTTCAATTTCCAGCTCAGTAACAACAGAAAAGAGCTGCTATAAATATCCCTATACATTTAGGTTCTTTTATTCTTTTATTTCATCTCCTCTAAAATATAGACCTAACTGTGATGCCACAAGCTAAAGGGTAGGCATGGTTTTTACAATCCTTGGCCATAGTTTCAAATTGTTCTTCAGAATTGTTGAATCATTTCACAAGTACTTCAACAGTGCATCAATGTTTCAATTTTCAATTTCCCTACATCCCTTCCAACAGTTGCCATTCTCTGATTCTGTCCTATTAGTCAATCCAGTAGACATAAGGTAGTATCTCAGAGGCTCTTATTTTTTATAAATTTTACTCAGTTCTCTATGATAAAGGAAGTCTTCATCAGAGAAACTTGTTTCAATATTTTTCCTACAGTTAACATTACTGTGTTTCTTCCCATTTCCCCATTTATTCTATTCTCCTCTCACCCTGTCTCTCCTCAAAAATGTTTTCCATCTGACTATCCCCTCCCATATCTTCCCTCTCTTTTACCACCTATCCCCCTATCTTCTTTCTCCAATCCCCTTCCTCTCCTATTTTCCTCCAGGGTAAGATAGATTTCTAGACCCAATTGAGTGTGTACATTATTACCTCCCTGAGTCAATTCAGGTAAAAGTAAGACTAACTCACTCTCCCTCACTCTCTCTCTCTCTTCTACTACACTACAAGGTTTTTTCTTGCTTCTTTTATGTGAAATAACATCACATTCTAACTCCCCTTTCCCTTTCTCCCAGTACATTTCTCTCTCATCCATTAACTATCTTTTTGATATATTATACCTTCAAATTCAACTTCTTCTAACTGCTTCAATAAATGAAAAAGTTCATATGAGTATCAGTATCATCTTCTCATGAAGGAATATAAGCAGTTCAACATCAAGTCCCTTTTGATTTTTTAAAATTATATTTATTTTATTTTTGTACAAATGATGTTTTTATACATTACTAAAATATTCTTAAGAGTAAACATAATTCCCCCTCCCCCCCAAAATATAGCCCCTCATGAGCAATAAAGAGGAAAAAAATTAAAATTAAAATTAAAAAATAATAATAAGGGCAGCTAGGTGGCACAGTAGATGGAGCACTGGCCCTGGAGTCAGGAGCACTCAAGCCGAAATCCAGCCCCAGACACCCAACAATCACGCAGCTGTGTGACCCTGGGCAAACCACCCAACCCCATTGCCCTGTAAAATCCAAAAAACAAAACAAAATAAAGTGAAATGATAATAATAATGGGGCAGACCACATGGCGCAGTGGACAGAGCATCAGCCCTGGAGTCAGGAGCACCTGGGTTCAAATACGGCCTCAGACACCCAACAATAACCCAGCTGTGTGACCCTAGGCAAGCCACCCAACCCCATTTGTCCTACCACCCCAAATATTAATAATAATAATAAAAATAATAAAAATAATAAAAATAATAATAATAATAATAATAATAATAATAATAATAATAATAATAATATACTTCAGTCTGTGTTCCAACACCACCTGCTCTGTCGTGGGTGGATCACATTCTTTAGGATAAGTCCATCACAAAAGCTACTTCCATATTTTTCTACTGTTGCCATTGCTGATCTCAATTCCCTCCATTCATAGTTCCCCACTACCATGCACTATATTTTCTCTCTCCTTTCACTCTGTCCCTCTTAGGGTAGTTGAGTGGTGCAGTAGACTAATCACCAGCACTAGAGGCAAGAGGCCCCAAGCTCGCATACCATCCCTAAGACCCAGCAACCACCCAGTCCTGTGGCCATCCAATCCCAGCTCCTTGCAAGAAGTAAAAAAGAAAATGTGTTATATCTGACCACTCATCCCCATAGTCCACGCTCTCCTCCATCATTCACATCCCCCCCTTCCCCCATCCCCCTTCTCTCCTTCTTACTCTAGATGTCTACACCCCATTGAGTATATATGCTGTTTCCTCCCTGAGCCACCTCTGATGAGGTGGCTCATTCCCTCTTGCCTTCCCCCCCTTCCATATCAATGCAATAGATCATTGTAATAAAAAATCTTATTACATGAAATAACTTAGCCTATTCCACCTCTCCTTTCTCTTACTCCCACTACATTTCCCTTTTAGCCATTGACTCCATTTAAAAAATATATTATATCTTCAAATTCAGCTCTCTCCTGTGTTTCATCTATAAAAGCTCCTTCTACCTGCTCTATTAAATGAGAAGTTTTATATGAATATTATCAGTATCATTTTTCTATGCCAGAATACATGTGGTTCATCATCATTAAGTCCCTCATATTTTACCCTTCTCTTCCACTCTCTATGCTTCACCTGAGTCCTGTATTTGAAGATCAAACCTTCTGTTCAGTTCTGGCCATTTAAACAGGAACATTTGAAATTCCCCTGGTTCATAGAAAGGTCATCTTTTTCCCTAGAAGAGGATGTTCAGTTTTTTGCGTAGTTGATTCTCAGTTGCATTCTGAGCTCTTTTGTCTTCAGAAATATTATATTCCAAGCCCTATGAGCCTTTAATGTCGTTGCTGCTAAGTCCTCTGTGATCCTGACTGCAGCTCCATGATATTTAAATTGTGTTCTTCTGGCTATTTGTAATATTTTCTCTTTGACTTAGGAGTTCTGCAACTTGGTTATACTATTCCTGGGGGTTGGGGTTTTTTTTTATCTCTTTCCAGGGAGATTGGTGGATTTTCTCAATTTCTATTTTGCCCTCTGGTTCTAGGATATCTGGACAATTTTCCTGTAGGAATTCTTTAAAAATGATGTCAAGGCTCTTTTCCTGATCATGACTTTTAGGTATCCCAATAATTTTTAAATTATCTTCCCTGAATCTCTTTTTCCAAATCAGTTGTTCTTCCAATGAGATATTTCACATTTTCTTCTAATTTTTCATTCTTTTGGTTTTGAAGTATTGTGTCCTGACTTCTCATAAAGTCAGCAGCTTCCTTCAGCTCTGTTCTAGATCTGAAGGATTTGTTTTCCTTTTCCATCTGACCAGTTCTGCTTTTTAAAGCATTCTTCTCCTCAATAACTTTTTGAACTGTTTTATCCATTTGACCTATGCTAGCTTTTAACATGCTATTTTCTTCAGCATTTTTTTGGATCTCCTTGAATAAGCTACTGACTTCTTTTTCATGTTTTTCATGTATCTCTCTCATTTCTTTTCCCAATTTTTCTTGTCTCCCTCTCTTGATTTTCAAAATCTTTTTTGAGCTCTCTCCTAGCCTGAACCCAATTTCCATTTTTCTTGGAGTCTTTAGATGCAGGAGCTTGGACTTCCTCATCTTCAGATTGAGTATTTTGATCCTTCTTAGGATCATAGACAACGTATTTCTCAATGTTGTTCCTCTTTTTTCTCTGTTTACTCATTTTCCCAGCCTGTCCCTGGTTTGGGTGTGCTTCCTGAGCTTTTGAGTATTATTGGGATAACCCCCCACACACACACACAAGGATCTCCCATGTGTGAAGCTCTGTCTCACCTAAGAGAGTCTTCTCTGGTCGCCATCTTGGTTCTGCCCCCAGTCCCTTTTGATTTGCCTTTCCTGTATACATTTTATATTTCACTTGAGTCTCATATTTGAAGATCAAATTTTCTGTTCAACTCTGGATGTTTCATCAGGAAAGTTTGACACTATTTCAGTGAATATTCATGTTTTTCCCTGAAAAAGTACGTTCACTTTTGCAAAATGAGTGTTTAGGCCTTCAGAATAGCTATGTTTGGGGAGTAACATTCACCAAATGACCAGACTTACATTAAATTTTCTGTCTAATCAACTTGGCTTTCTTTCTGATATAGGTTGTAATTTGTAATTGACAGGAGTAATTTGAAAAATATGGGGAAAACAAGTTGAAGACAGATTACAAACAACAGATTACAAGCTAAACTGGTTGTGACTGTAAGGTTATTATGCCCCAGTACATGGGTACAAGTGCCATGTACTGCAGAGTGGTAAATTCTTTTCTATTCTTATAAAGTTTTCTCCAGAGGTCTACTATAAATCTAAGCTTTCTAATATTTTATTTACCCTCTTCCTTCCTTCCTGTTTATTTTAAGGTTATATTTATCTTGTCCTGAGAGAGGAAGGTTGAGGTCCCCTATTACCATAGTTTTGCTGTCTTTGTCTCCTTGTTATTTAACTTTTCCTCTAAGAATCTGGATGCTTTACCCCTTGGTACATATGAGTTTAACAATGATATAATTTCCTTGTCTATAGTGCCTTTTAAGAAAATGTAGTTTTAGCAAATCACTTAATCCCATTGCCTTTCTTTTTTATCCCAAGGGAATGGACTTAAAGTGACTTGCCTAAGGTCACACAACTAGACAATTATTAAGGTCTGAGGCTGGGTTTGAACTCAGGTCCTCCTGATTCCAGGTCAGTTCTCTAACCAATTTCCACTTAGCTGTACCCCCATTGCCTTTCAAAAATAAAAAGAAAAAGAAAAGAAAATGTAGTTTCTTTCCTTTTAATGAGATCTATTTTTGCTTTTGCTTTCTTAGAGATCAAGATTGCTACCTCTGATTTTTTTTTTACTTCCACTGAAGCATAATATACTTTGCTCCAGCCATTTACCTTAACCCAGTGTGCATCTCTTTACTTCAAATGTGTTTCTTATAAACAGCATATTGTAGGATTATGGTTTTTAGTCCATTCTGCTATCTGCTTTTGCTTTATGGGAGAGTTCATTCATTCACATTAACAGTTAAGATTACTAATTCTTTATTTTCCTCTATGTTATCTTTTCCCATCAGTGATTTTCTCTTTCTTTCCCTCTTATTCTTCTCATCTATGTTTTGCTCCCTTTCCCCTTTAACTTTTCTTTTAAATTTTAACTTAAAATTTTCTTTCATTTATTCTTTCACCTTCCCTTTTATCAGACCCCTCTCCCCTTTTCTTTCCCTTTCCCCCTTTGCTTCTTTGTAGAATAGAATACATTTTTAAACAAAATGGTAATATATGTTTTTCCCTTTCTGGGCCAAATCTACTGAGTAGGATTTACTCAGTGTTCATACCTTCCCTTCTTTTCCTCTGCTATAATAGATTTTTGTGCTCCTTCACCTTGTGTTATTTATCCACTAATGTCTAGTCTTCTCCTAATATAGACTTTCTAGGTTTTTATTATTTTAAATCCACCTTGAATGATTGAAGCAGCATTGCTTCATATCACTAAATAACCTTCCCTCTTTTGTCTCTTTAGAAATCCACTTCTCAAGAGTCATGAATCACAACAAATTGCAATCACTTCACCTTATCTCCTCTAATGGACACTCAAACTTCATGAGCCAAAGCATCATGCAAAACCAAATCATTTCATGAACCATTTGTACCATCCAACCCCATGCATACTCCCTCCAAGGGATAGCCAAATATGAAGTAAAGCATCTCTCTTCATGATGTTTTCATGTCCAGTATCTCTAAGTATACTCTCTCTGTCTCACTCTATCTCTCCATCTCTCTCTGTTTCTCTCTCTCTCTCTCCATCTCTATAATACTCCAACCAGAGTCCTACTTACCTCCCCATCAAAGTATCAGGTACACTCTCTCCCAATGTCCTTTTAGCACCCCTACCATGATACTAAAACCCTAGTCAACTAAAGTATGGATTAGGATAAGATTACTTCCTAATCTCTTTATGTAGAACTCTTCTAATTAATTTCCCACCTTCTGTCTCAGGGTACTACAAACCTTGAAGTAAAGTCATTTCTGATTTAATTGTGTATAGGGTCTCTAGGAAATCTAAATAAAGTACTAGACATATCTTCTGTCCCTTAAAGTCATTAAGCTTTTGTTTAGTTCATTCCCATTTTTAAGAGTCTATTAAATCAATAATCTTTTCTATCCTTCTTTTCTAGGATGTTAATCCTACTTCAGTCTTTCCTCCAAAGTTCATATTTTCTTTAGTTCCCTGATTCTTATCCTTTTCCTTTATTTCTTCTAGGAACTATGTTTGACTTCATACCTAAGCTATGTTTTTCGTTGAGGCTTATAAATGCTATGGGATTTTTCTCTTTTTCTGGATAGGTATCTTCTACTTTTCAGCTCCTATAATGGCTCTTTATTGTAAGATTATTTTTCCTTGTTTGAAAATGCATAGGATTTTTATATTATAACCAGAGTATTTGAACAATTAAAGTAAATGTTGGAATCTATTTGATCATGATTTGTATTCTCAGAAGACCTACTTGTACTGTATTCTTTTTTTTTTTTGCAAGGCAGTGGACTAAGTGACTTGCCCAAGATCACACAACTAGGTCATTATTATGTGTCTGAGACAAAATATGAACTCAGTTCCTCCTGACTTCAGGGCCAGTGCTCTATCCACTGTGCCACCTAGCTGCCCCAACTACTGCTGTATTCTTTCAGATTAGAACATGATACTAAATCTAAAAAAAATTCAGAAGGAATAAATATGAACTATTGAACTCATAAATACAGGATTAGTGAACTAAGGCTAGATGGAAGTTCATGTTATATTTCTGCTGTTTATATAGCTGCCTGCTTGTCTTACCTCTTAAATATTTTTAAGGTGTAGATACTATATTTTGAAGAAGAACATGTGTTCTGAATTGTTTCAAGAAGAACATGAAGAAGCTAAGATGATTTTTTTCAAAGGGGGCAAGAGATAAGATTCAAGTTGATCTCAAAGGCTATCAGAAAAATTACCAGGACTATAACAGCCTTGTTAAATTAAAAGCTGAGCTTTAACATCATCCTAGCAGGGGCCAATATCTAGGAGTAATTGATTGATGTGAACAGAAGTCTATTTAGGTTAGATATTAATGGAAAACTTCGCAGTAATTAGAAGTATCCAAACATAGAATATGATGCTTAAGGAAAGATTTGGTTTCCACTCACTTTCCACACATTTTGATGGAACATCTCTTTGCAATATGACCAAAGTAATTCTTCTTCAAGTCTAAGTCAAACCAGCTAGGTTCTAAGGTCCCTTAAAACCATTAGATTCCTGAGTGAGAAAATATGTGAATTATTTTTAAAATTTTTATGTTTTCTAATTGAATAATGCTATAAAGATACATATATTCATTTTATTACTGCAGATCATAGATGTTTAGCAATATAAAAATTTGACATATTTTGAAGTTGCTTAAATCATTAAGATTCTGTCAAGTTACTGTCATATTAAAATATAAGTGATGCAATTATGGATAAATATTATATTGCTTCTACTATCATTACATTCTTCTGACTGATTACCATGAAATTTAATTAGTTATAATCAGATAAAGACCAGGAGCAAAAATTAACCCTGCATGTACCTATCTAATTTTTAACATATTATGCATTCTTATGTGCTATTAGTTCATATTTTTGCTTTACAAAAAACTTTAGCAAACTGTAATTTAAAAGTATATAATTTATTAGCAAAATGTCAATATAAAATATTCACAAATGAAATGTTGAGTTAGTTATAACAAATTTATATTTTCAAAATTTTAAAATTAAATAAAATTTGTTTTGATTTCATCACATTGTAGAGGATGTATTCCTCTATTTTCCTTAAAATTTAAAGTATCAGTATATTTTTTATTATTTCAAATCATTTCTTCTCCTACCATGTAAAGTTAATGTTTATTTTCTTTCAATTCAATTAAGCATTATTTGATGCAACTTTGCTTTAACACTTTAAAGATTTAATGATTTCATCAAGTGATGCAAATTGCAATACAACACACTTTCTCAGCCTACTACAATTTTTTAAAATAGTATTTTATTTTTCCTCAATTAAATAGCATGAAAATTTAAGCATTCTTTTTACAAGAATTTAAGTTTCAAAATTTTTCTCTCCCTGCATCTCCTGCCCTCTGAAAATTTTGGGTCATTTGATATAATTTATCCATATCAGGCAGAGTTGTGAAGGAAGAAACAGATTAAAAAACAAGAATAAAGTAAAAAAAATATGCTTCATTCTGTATTCAGATACCATGTATATCACTTTCCTGATTCTGCTCATTTACAATGCATCAGTTTGTACAAGTCTTTCCATGCTTTTCTAAAATTTGTCTAATTATATTTATTGCAAAAATTCATATACCACATATAACACAAATACATTCATATGCCACAATTTGTTTAGATATTCGCCAAATGAGGGTATCCTCTCAATTTCCAACATTTTGCTATCATGAAAAGGGCAGCTAGTATATATATATTTTAGAGTTTTGTCCTTTTCCCTTTTTATGGTGTTTTTGGGATATCCAGACTTGATAATAGTATTTCTGCATCAAAAGGTTTGCACAGTTTGGTTGCATTTTCAGCATATTTACAAATTGTTCTCCAGAAAAAATGGATTTGTTCAAAAGTCCACCAAACAGAAGTATTAGTTTACCAATTTTCCAATATCTTCTGCAACATTTATCATTTTTTATCATATTAACCAATCTATCTAATAGGTATAAGGGAATATCTCAAAGTGATTTTAATGTGCATTTCTTTAATCAAAAGTGATTTGGAGGGGGTCTGAGTCAAAATGGTAGGGTAAATGCTAGGATTAACCCAAACTCTACACAACTACTCCAAATAACTTTAAATGATGACCTTAACCAAATTCTATGTTAGCCCACAAAAAGACCGAATAAAACAATATTCTAGCCCAGGACAATGTGGAAAATCCATGAGAAAGGTCTACTGAATTGGGGTTTGAAAGGACCTGTAGTTCAGTATGAACCATGCTGGAGTGAATCAGTCTCATCCAGGAATAGTCTGTGGGTATCTGGGTCCGTGATAGTGGTGGCAGTTTCTAGACTTCTCAGTCAAAGGATTGCCAAGGACAACTTGGTCAGCAGGAAAACTCTGCTACACCAGGATGTTAATGAAACACAGTCCAGTATAGGTTTCAGTAGTGCAGACCTGATCCCAGTGGACCAGGAACAAACCTTGGTAACCACTTCTGGAGCTTTCAGCCCAGGAATGTTGTAGGGGGAGTGTCAAGGAAGATTGCAGGGTCTCTTTGCTGTCCCTAAGGCAGGATTCTGTTGCATTGTCCATACTCAGATATGAATCATAGCTTCAGGAAAAGAAGATCTTGCTGCTTTAGTGGAGTTGGGACTCTCCTCACAGTTCCAGGGCAGAAAGCAAAACATAGGCCAGGAGAGACTCTTAAGGAGAGACCTTAAAGGAATTGAAAACTTGTAGGGCCCTGGGGATATCTCTGAAAACAAATGCAAAAACCCTCCAAAGAGTGAAATAGCTACACCCTAGAAGATGATCCCCACCTTAATAAAGAGTAAAAATTCAAGTTATAGGCTGGGGAAATGAACAGCAGAATAAAAAAATCCAACCAAAGAAAATTACTTTGGTCCTATGGAAGATCAAAATGCAGATTCAGAAGATAACAAAGTCAAAGTTTCTGCATCCAAAGTCTCCAAGTAAAATATGAATTAGTCTCAGACTGTGGATGACCTGAAAAAATATTTTGAAAATTGAATTAGGGAGATAGAGGGAAAATTGAGAAGAGAAATGAGAGCAGTTTGGGAAAATTATGACAACCTAATCAAGGAGAAAGGAGAAACAAAAAATTATTAAAGAAAATTGCATCTTAAAATCCAGATTGGGCCCAACAGAAAAAGTGACCTAAAAGTTCCATGAGGAGAAGAATGCCTTAAAAAGTAGAATTCATTAAATGGAAAATAAGATACAAAAGCTCACTGTAGAAAATAATTCCATAAAATATTGAAAAAGTAGAAGCAAATTGAAATATCACATTGGAAAATCAACTAACCTGGAGAACAGATCCAGAAGAGATAATCTTAAAATTATTGAACATATCTGAAAGCTATGACCAAAAAAAAAGAGCCTGGACATGATTTTTCAAGAAATTATGGAGTAGAGGGTAGCTAGGTGGTGCAGCACTAGCCCTGAAATCAGGAGGACCCAAGTTCAAATTTGACCTCAGATATTTTAATAATTGCCTAGTTGTGTGATTTTGGGCAAGTCACTCTTAAATAAATAAAAAAAGAAATTATTGAGAAAAGCTGTTCTGATATTCTAGAAGCAGAGGTAATCACCTCCTAAAGGAAATCCCAAAATGAAAACTGCCAGGAATATTTTGACCAAATTTCAGAACTTTCAAGTCAATGAGAAAATATAACAAGCAGCCAGAAAGACAATTTAAATATCATGGAGCTATTTAGAATAACACAATATTTAACAACTTCTACATTAAGGGATATTGGATATGATATTTGAGAAGGTAAAGGAGCTTGGATTACAACCAGG